>NW_027593654.1:2500-28856 GCF_964213995.1 Mustelus asterias
TTGCGGTCTTGGGCAGAGCAGGAGCCCCAGACCGAGCTGTGATACACCCGGAAAGGATGCTTTCTATGGGGCATCTGTAAAAGTTGGTGAGAGTCGTAGCGGACATGCCGAATTTCCTTAGTCTCCTGAGAAAGTAGAGGTGTTGGTGGGGCTTTCTTAACTATAGTGTCGGAATGGGGGGGACCAGGACAGGTTGTTGGTGATCTGGAATCTTGAAGCTCTCTCGACCCTTTCTACTTCGTCCCCGTTGATGTCGACAGGGGAATGTTCTCCTCTACGCTTCCTGGAGTCGACGACAATCATCCGTGGGGAGCGAATGGAGCCAACGCTTCGAGTCCGGGTGACCCTTTGTCAGAGTTTTTGTCATCCCTTGTCGGTGAAGCACCCCTTCTAGGTGGGTAGAGGTGGCGGGTTTGGAAGGTGCTGTTCGAAGGAGCCTCGGCGAGTCGCTGCGGTGCATCCATTAGTTGGTGCGCACAGCTGCCGCTGCGCGTCGGTGGTGGAGGGAGTGAATGTCGAAGGTGGTGGTGGTGGTGGGGGGGGGGGGGGTTAGCGTGTTGACCGAGCGGGGGAGGGAGAGGGGGGGTGGCTGCTTCGTCCTGGATGGTGTCAAGCTTCTCGAGTGTTGTGGGAGCCGCGCTCATCCAATAATCTCTCCCTCAATGTCAACAAAACCAAGGAGATTGTCATCGCCTTCAGGAAGCGTAAAGGAGAACATGCTCCTGTCTACATCAACGGGGACGAAGTAGAAAGGGTCGAGAGTTTCAAGGTGTCCAGATCACCAACAACCTGTCCTGGTCCCCCCCACGCCGACACTATAGTTAAGAAAGCCCCACCAACGCCTCTACTTTCTCAGGAGACTAAGGAAATTCGGCATGTCCACTACGACTCTCACCAACTTTTACAGATGCCCCATAGAAAGCACCCTTCCCGGATGTATCACAGCTTGGTCTGGGGCTCCTGCTCTGCCCAAGACCGCAAGGAACTACAAAGGGTTGTGAATGTAGCCCAGTCCCATCACGCAAACCAGCCTCCCATCCATTGACTCCGTCTACACTTCCCGCTGCCTCGGTGGGGGGAAAAGCAGCCGGTATAATCTAGGAACCCCCCCCCACGCCTCCCGGACATTCTCTCTTCCACCTTCTTCCGTCGGGGAAAAAGATACAAAAGTCTACCACCGACCTGGGGAAAAGCTTCCCACCGTTCACCCTATCTATGCCTTTCATAATTTTATACACCTCTATTAAGTCTCCCCTCATCCTCCGTCTTTCCAACCCCAGTCTACCCAATCTCTCCTCATAACTAAGCCCCTCCATACCAGGCCAACATCCTGGTCAACCTCCTCTGTACTCTCTCCAAAGCCTCCACGTCCTTCTGGTAGTGCGGCGACCAGAACTGGACGCAGTATTCCAAATGCGGCCGAACCAACGTTCTAGACAACCGCAACATCAGACCCCAACTTTTATACTCTATGCCCCGTCCTATAAAGGCAAGCATGCCATATGCCTTCTTCACCACCTTCTCCACCTGTGACGTCACCTTCAAGGATCTGTGGACTTGCACACCCAGGTCCCTCTGCGTATCTACACCCTTTATGGTTCTGCCGTATAGCTCCCCCCTACGTTAGTTCCACCAAAATGCATCACTTCGCATTTATCTGGATTGAACTCCATCTGCCACTTCTTTGCCCAAATTTCCAGCCTATCTATATCCTTCTGTAGCCTCTGACAATGTTCCTCACTATCTGCAAGTCCAGCCATTTTCGTGTCGTCCGCAAACTTACTGATCACCCCAGTTACACCTTCTTCCAGATCGTTTATATAAATCAAATCAAAATATTGACGTTCCGATCGCGGTTCTCGCCAAGATACTCACAGCAATATCCGGCAAGCCCCATCGTTACTCCCCCCCATGGAGTCGTAGTAAGACACAGCTCTGTTACGGAAATCCACCACCTGGTGAGGAAGGAATGGCGGACAGGTCAGCTGGGCGAGCGATAGACCGGGCTTCGAGTCCGCTGCGTCCATGTGGGATCTGCTACCCGGGCGATGGACGGGCCCAGACTCACTCACACACACCCCCGACCGACACCACAGGAACAGGAGGAGGCCATTCAGCCCCTCTCTCTCACTCCAGCCTGTTACACAGCAACAGGAGAAGGCCATTCAGCCCCTCTCTCTCCAGCCTGTTACACAGGGACAGGAGGAGGCCATTCAGCCCCTCCTCAAGCCTATTACACAGGAACAGGAGGAGGCCATTCAGCCCCTCTCTCTCCAGCCTGTTACACAGGAACAGGAGGAGGCCATTCAGCCCCTCTCTCTCTCTCCAGCCTGTTATACAGGAACAGGAGGAGGCCATTCAGCCCCTCTCTCTCTCTCCAGCCTGTTATACAGGAACAGGAGGAGGCCATTCAGCCCCTCTCTCTCTCTCCAGCCTGTTATACAGGAACAGGAGGAGGCCATTCAGCCCCTCTCTCTCTCCTCCAGCCTGTTACACAGGGACAGGAGGAGGCCATTCAGCCCTTCCTCGAGCCTATTACACAGGAACAGGAGGAGGCCATTCAGCCCCTCTCCCCTCCTCCAGCCTGTTACACAGGAACAGGAGGAGGCCATTCAGCCCCTCCTTGAGCCTATCACACAGGAACAGGAGGAGGCCATTCAGCCCCTCTCCTCCAGCCAGTTACACAGGAACAGGAGGAGGCCATTCAGCCCCTCTCTCTCCAGCATGTTACACAGGAACAGGAGGAGGCCATTCAGCCACTCTCCTCCAGCCTGTTACACAGGAACAGGAGGAGGCCATTCAGCCCCTCTCCCCTCCTCCAGCCTGTTACACAGGAACAGGGGGAGGCCATTAAGCCCTTCTCCTTGGGCCTGTTACACAGGAACAGGAGGAGGCCATTCAGCCCCTCTCCCTCCAGCCTGTGATACAGGAACAGGAGGAGGCCATTCAGCCCCTCTCCCTCCTCCTCCAGCCTGTTACACAGGAACAGGAGGAGGCCATTCAGCCCCTCTCTCTCCCTCCAGCCTGTTACACAGGAACAGGAGGAGGCCATTCAGCCCCTCTCTCTCCAGCCTGTTACACAGGAACAGGAGGAGGCCATTCAGCCCCTCTCTCTCTGTCCAGCCCGTTACACGGGAATAGTAGGAGGCCATTCAGCCCCATCTCCTTCAGCCGTCCCCTCCTCCTCAAGCCTGTTAAAGTAAAGTTTATTTATTAGTGTCACAAGTTAGGCTTACATTAACACCGCAATGGAGTTACTGTGAAAATCCCCCCTAGTCGCCCACACTCCTGTTCGGGGTGACACTGAGGGAGAATTTAGCACGGCCCAATCCACCCTAACCCAGCCCCGTCTTTCAGACTGTGGGAGGGAAACCGGAACACCCGGAGGAAACCCACGCAGACACGGGGAGAACGCGCAGACTCCCCGCACAGACAGTGACCCGAGCCCCGGGGGAATCGAACCCGGGGTTCCCTGGCGCTGTGAGGCAGCAGCGCTAACCCACTGTGTCACCGTGCCCGCCCACAGTAACAGGTGGTGGTAAAGTCAGAGAGGTTTACAGCATGGAAACAGGCCCTTCGGCCCAAATTGTCCATGCCGTAATTTACGACGACCCTACCCCGCCATTAACCCTTGACACTGGACAGGGTGAGTGTGGGGGTATCCGCATGGCAGATGCAGTATAATGTGGATCAGTGTGAGGTTGTCCACTTGGGCAGCAATAACAGGAAGACAGATTATTACTGGAATGGGTGTGAATCGAGAGAGGGGGGATACTCAGCGAGACCTTGGAGCCCTCGTGCATCAGTCGCTGAGAGTAAGCGCGCAGGGTACAGCAGGCAGTGAAGAAGGTGAATGGTATAGAACATAGAAAGCCACAGCACAAACAGGCCCTTCGGCCCACAAGTTGCGCCGATCACATCCCCACCTCTAGGCCTATCTATAGCCCTCAATCCCATTAAATCCCATGGACTCATCCAGAAGTCTCTTAAAAGACCCCAACGAGTTTGCCTCCACCACCACCGACGTCAGCCGATTCCACTCACCCACCACCCTCTGAGTGAAAAACTTACCCCTGACATCTCCTCTGTACCTACCCCCCAGCACCTTAAACCTGTGTCCTCTCGTAGCAGCCATTTCAGCCCTTGGAAATAGCCTCTGAGAGTCTACCCTATCCAGACCCCTCAACATCTTGTAAACCTCTATCAGGTCACCTCTCATCCTTCGTCTCTCCAGGGAGAAGAGACCAAGCTCCCTCAACCTATCCTCATAAGGCATGCCCCCCAATCCAGGCAACATCCTTGTAAATCTCCTCTGCACCCTTTCAATGGCTTCAACATCTTTCCTGTAATGAGGTGACCAGAACTGCGCGCAGTACTCCAAGTGGGGTCTAACCAGGGTCCTATAAAGCTGCAGCATTATCTCCCGACTCCTAAACTCAATCCCTCGATTAATGTATGTTGTCCTTCATAGCGAGAGGATTGGAGTATAGGGATAGGGATGTTTTGCTGCAATTGTACAGGGCGTTGGTGAGGCCACACCTGGAGTATTGTGCGTAGTTTTGGTCTCCTTATCTGAGGAAGGATGTCCTTGCTATAGAGGGAGCGCAGCGAAGGTTTACCAGGCTGATTCCTGGGATGGCAGATCTGTCACATGAGGAGAGACTGAGTCGGTGAGGATTATATTCACTGGAGTTTAGGAGAGTGAGAGGGGGATCTCATAGAAACGTATAAAATTTTAACAGGGTTAGATTCAGAAAGAATGTTCCCAATGGTGGGGGGAGTCCAGAACTAGGAGGGGTCATAGTTTGAGAATTAGGGGTCGCCTCATTACAGGAAGGATGTGGAAAAGATTGAAAGGGTGCAGAGGAGATTTACAAGGATGTTGCCTGGATTGAGTGGCATGCCTTATGAGGATAGGCTGAGGGAGCTCGGTCTTTTCTCCTTGGAGAGACGTAGGATGAGGGGAGACCTAATAGAGGTATATAAGATGTTGAGAGGCATAGATCGGGTGGACTCTCAGAGGCTTTTTCCCAGGGTGGAAATGTCTGCTACGAGAGGACACAGGTTTAAGGTGCTGGGGGGTAGGTACAGGGGAGATGTTAGGGGGAAGTTTTTCACACAGAGGGTGGTGGGCGAATGGAATCGGCTGCCGTCAGTGGTGGTGGAGGCAAACTCAATAGGGTCTTTTAAGAGACTCCTGGATGAGTACATGGGACTTAATAGGATGGAGGGTTATAGGTAGGCCTAAATGGTAGGGATATGTTCGGCACAACTTGTGGGGCCGAAGGGCCTGTTTTGTGCTGTAGTTTTTCTATGTTTCTATGTAAACCTTTTAGGACTGAGGTGAGGAGAAATTTCTTCACCCAGAGGGCGGTGAATGTGTGGAATTCACCCCCACAGAAAGCAGTTGAGGCCAAAACATTGAGAGATTTCCCAGAAGAAAGTAGATATAGCTCTTGGGGCTAAAGGGATCGGGGGATATGGGGGGAAAGGAGGGGGAAAGTCACGATATTGAATTTGATATTCAGCCGTGAATTCATAATGGATGGCAGAGCAGGCTGAAAGGGCCGAATGGTCAACTTCTGCTTCTAGTTTCAAAGAACAAGGAAAATTCCAGCACAGGAACAGGCCCTTCGGCCCTCCAAGCCTGCACCGACCATGCTGCCCCCAACTGAACTAAAGCCCCCTACCCTTCCGGGGACCGTATCCCTCTATTCCCATCCTATTCATGGATTTGTCCAGACGCCCCTTAAAACTCACTACCGTATCCGCTTCCACTCCCTCCCCCGGCAGCGAGTTCCAGGCACCCACCACCCTCTGTGTAAAAAAACTTGCCTCGTACATCTCCTTTAAACCTTGCCCCCTCGCACCTTAAACCTGTGCCCCCCCTAGTAATTGTCTCTTCCACCCTGGGGGGGGAAAAAGCTTCTGACTATCCACTCTGTCCATGCCCCTCATAATCTTGTAGACTTCTATCAGGTCTCCCCCCTCAACCTCCGTCGCTCCAGTGAGAACAAACCAAGTTTCCCCAACCTCTCCTCATAGCTAATGTCCTCCAGACCAGGCAACATCCTGGTAAATAGAAATAGAACCATAGAAAATTACAGCTCAGAAACAGGCCTTTTGGCCCTTCTTGTCTGTGGCCGAACCATTTTCTGCCTAGTCCCACTGACCTGCACTTGGACCATATCCCTCCACACCCCTCTCATCCATGAACCCATCCAAGTTTTTCTTAAATGTTAAAAGTGACCCCGCATTTACCACTTTATCCGGCAGCTCATTCCACACTCCCACCACTCTCTGCGTGAAGAAGCCCCCCCTAATATTCCCTTTAAACTTTTCTCCTTTCACCCTTAACCCATGCCCTCTGGTTTTTTTTCTCCCCGAGCCTCAGCGGAAAAAGCCTGCTTGCATTCACTCTATCTATACCCATCAAAATCTTATACACCTCTATCAAATCTCCCCTCAATCTTCTACGCTCCAGGGAATAAAGTCCCAACCTATTCAATCTCTCTCTGTAACTCAGCTTCTCAAATCCCGGCAACATCCTTGTGAACCTTCTCTGCACTCTTTCAACCTTATTTACATCCTTCCTGTAACTAGGTGACCAAAACCGTACACAATACTCCAAATTCGGCCTCACCAATGCCTTATACAACCTTACCATAACACTCCAACTTTTATACTCGATACTCCGATTTATAAAGGCCAATGTACCAAATCTTTTCTGTAACCCTCTCCAAAGCCTCCACATCCTTCTACCCCTCTAAACTCCTCCGACCCCTTGACAACCCTCCGTGATATCTGACACTCCACAATCTTGATGTGGAGATGCCGGCGTTGGACTGGGGTGGGCACAGTAAGAAGTCTCACAACACCAGGTTAGAATCCCAACAGGTCTATTTGGTAGCACGAGCTTTCGCAGGACTGCTCCTTCACCAGGTGAGTGGAGGATTTGACTCACAAACAGGGCACATATAGATAGATAGTTTGTGTTCTTGTTTTTCCTACTGGTGGAAACATCCTCTCCACGTCCACTCTATCCAGGCCTCGCAGTATCCTGTAAGTTGCAATAAGATCCCCACCCCCCTCATCCTTCTAAACTCCCAACGAGTACAGACCCAGAGTCCTCAACCGTTCCTCATACGACAAGCTCTTCATTCCAGGGATCATTCTTGTGAACCTCCTCTGGACCCTTTCCAAGGGCCGGCACATCCTTCCTTAGATACGGGGGACCCAAAACTGCTCACAATACTCCAAATGGGGTCTGACCAGAACCTTATACAGCCTCAGAAGTACATCCCTGCATTTGGGGAAGGCACAGTGGGTTAGTGCTGCTGCCTCACAGCGCCAGGGAACCCCGGGTTCGATTCCCCGGGGCTCGGGTCACTGTGCGGTGTCTGCACGTTCTCCCCGTGTCTGCGTGGGTTTCCTCCGGGTGCTCCGGTTTCCTCCCACAGTCCGAAAGAGGTGCCGGTTAGGGTGGATTGACCCGAACAGGCGCCAGAGTGTGGGCGACTCAGGGGGAAGATAGAACATAACAGCACAGAACAGGCCCTTCGGCCCACGATGTTGTGCCGAGCTTTATCTGAAACCAAGATCAAGCTATCCCACTCCCTATCATCCTGGTGTGCTCCATGTGCCTATCCAATAACCGCTTAAATGTTCCTAAAGTGTCTGACTCCACTATCACTGCAGGCAGTCCATTCCACACCCCAACCACTCTCTGCGTAAAGAACCTACCTCTGATATCCTTCCTGTATCTCCCACCACGAACCCTATAGTTATGCCCCCTTGTAATAGCTCCATCCACCCGAGGAAATAGTCTTTGAACGTTCACTCTATCTATCCCCTTCATCATTTTATAAACCTCTATTAAGTCTCCCCTCAGCCTCCTCCGCTCCAGAGAGAACAGCCCTAGCTCCCTCAACCTTTCCTCATAAGACCGACACTCCAAACCAGGCAGCATCCTGGTAAATCTCCTCTGCACTCTTTCCAGCGCTTCCACATCCTTCTTATAGTGAGGTGACCAGAACTGCACACAATATTCCAAATGTGGTCTCACCAAGGTCCTGTACAGTTGCAGCATAACCCACGGCTCTTAAACTCCAACCTCCTGTTAATAAAAGCTAACACACTATAGGCCTTCTTCACAGCTCTATCCACTTGAGTGGCAACCTTTAGAGATCTGTGGATATGAACCCCAAGATCTCTCTGTTCCTCCACAGTCTTCAGAACCCTACCAAGACCCTGTAATCCACATTTAAATTAGTCCTACCAAAATGAATCACCTCACATTTATCAGGGTTAAACTCCATTTGCCATTTTTCAGCCCAGCTTTGCATCCTATCTATGTCTCTTTGCAGCCTACAACAGCCCTCCACCTCATCCACTACTCCACCAATCTTGGTGTCATCAGCAAATTTACTGATCCACCCTTCAGCCCCCTCCTCTAAGTCATTAATAAAAATCACAAAGAGCAGAGGACCAAGCACTGATCCCTGTGGCACTCCGCTAGCAACCTGCCTCCAATCCGAAAATTTTCCATCCACCACCACCCTCTGTCTTCGATCAGACAGCCAGTTACCTATCCAATCGGCCAACTTTCCCTCTATCCCACACCTCCTTACTTTCATCATGAGCCGACCATGGGGGAAATTCACAGTCACTTGATTGCAGTGTTAATGGAAGCCTTACATGTGGCACTAATAAATAAACTTTACTTTTACTTTACTTTTAACCCCGGGGAGCAGGCGACAGGCCGCAACTCACCGCTAAACACCAGTGAACCCCAAGGTGTACAGGAACCAGCAGGATGTCGACTGCGAAGATGTCCACCTTCTTTGTCCAGCGCCGAACAGCCTGGTAACCGTCGCTCCGCACTTTGGGAAAGAAGAAGGTGTTGAAGGCGTGGACACTGGGCAGACCAGCCTTCCCGCTGCGAGCGACCAACAGGTTCATGTAGAAATTAATCACCTAGACAGGGAGAAGGAGAGAGAGGGGAGAGAGAGAGAGAGAAAAGGGGAGGGTGAGTCAGGAGTGCGATGGAATACTCTTCACTCGGCCTGGATGAGTGCGGCTCTGACAACACTCGAGAAGCTCGAAACCCTCCAGGACAAAGTAGCCCCCCCCTCCCCCACCCAATCGACACGCTAACCACCCCCCCGCCAACTTCAACATTCACTCCCTCCACCGCCGAGGCACAACGGCAGCTGTGTGCACCAACTACTGGATCCACAGCGGCAGCTGTGTGCACCAACTACTGGATCCACAACGGCAGCTGTGTGCACCAACTAATGGATGCACAGCGGCAGCTGTGTGCACCAACTACTGGATCCACAACGGCAGCTGTGTGCACCAACTACCGGATCCACAACAGCAGCTGTGTGCACCAACTACTGGATGCACCGCAGCAACTCGTTGAGGCTCCTTCCAAACCCACCACCTCTACCACCGAGCAGAAGGAGGGTGGGTTGTGGGGCGCAGCAGTAAGACGCATGGGACACACCACCACCTGCAAGTCCCCCCCTCCGAGCCGCCCACCCGCGGGGACTGACGAATGTTCAATCACAACCCTGGAACTGACTCCCTAACAGCACCACAAGATCACTGACCCTCCCACCAGTGCGGCGCTCCCTCGGCACTGACCCTCCCCACAGTGCGGCGCTCCCTCAGCACTGACCCTCCCACAGTGCAGCGCTCCCTCAGCACTGACCCTCCCACACAGTGCGGCGCTCCCTCAGCACTGACCCTCCCACAGTGCGGCGCTCCCTCAGCACCGACTCGCCCACAGTGCGGCGCTCCCTCAGCACTGACCCTCCCACAGTGCGGCGCTTCCTCAGCACCGACCCTCCCTACAGTGCGGGGCTCCCTCTGCACTGACCCTCCCACAGTGCGGCGCTCCCTCAGCACTGACCCTCCCACAGTGCGGCGCTCCCTCTGCACTGACCCTCCCACAGTGCGGCGCCCCCTCTGCACTGACCCTCCCACAGTGCGGCGCTCCCTCAGCACCGACCCTCCCACAGTGCGGCGCTCCCTCAGTACTGACTCTCCCACAGTGCGGCGCTCCCTCAGCACTGACCGTCCCACAGTGCGGCGCTCCCTCAGCACTGACCCTCCCACAGTGCGCACTCCCTCAGCGCTGACCCTCCCACAGTGCGGCGCTCCCTCAGCACTGACCCTCCCACAGTGCGGCGCTCCCTCAGCACTGACCCTCCCACAGTGCGGCGCTCCCTCAGCACTGACCCTCCCACAGTGCGGCGCTCCCTCAGCACTGACCCTCCCACAGTGCGGCGCTCCCTCAGCACTGACCCTCCCACAGTGCGGCGCTCCCTCAGCACCGACCCTCCCGCAGTGCGGCGCTCCCTCAGCGCTGACCCTCCCACAGTGCGGCGCTCCCTCAGCGCTGACCCTCCCACAGTGCGGCACTCCCTCAGCACCGACCCTCCCACAGTGCGGCACTCCCTCAGCACTGACCCTCCCACAGTGCGGCGCTCCCTCAGCGCTGACCCTCCCACAGTGCGGCGCTCCCTCAGCACCGACCCTCCCGCAGTGCGGCACTCCCTCAGCGCTGACCCTCCCACAGTGCGGCACTCCCTCAGCGCTGACCCTCCCACAGTGCGGCACTCCCTCAGCACTGAACCTCCCACAGTGCGGCGCTCCCTCAGCACTGACCCTCCCACACAGTGCGGTGCTCCCTCAGCACTGACCCTCCCACAGTGCGGCGCTCCCTCAGCGCTGACCCTCCCACAGTGCAGCGCTCCCTCAGCGCTGACCCTCCCACAGTGCGGCACTCCCTCAGCACTGACCCTCCCACAGTGCGGCGCTCCCTCAGCGCTGACCCTCCCACAGTGCGGCGCTCCCTCAGCACCGACCCTCCCGCCGTGCGGCGCTCCCTCAGCACTGACCCTCCCGCCGTGCGGCGCTCCCTCAGCACTGACCCTCCCGCCGTGCGGCGCTGCAGCCTCACCTCGTCGTTGAGCCAGTTGAGGTGGCTGAGGGTGTGGATGTCCTTGCGGGTGATGGTCAGCCGGAAGGCCTCGGTCAGCACCTCGTCCGGGTTCCCGGGATGGAAGACTCGCCTCACCTCCCCCTCCATCTCCTGCAACACACCAGGTCTGCAGACTAGCGCGCTGTCAGCATTCACTCTGCCACGAGACAAAGGACATGACAACCCCGAGAGGGCCTCGCGCAGCCGGGCTGGGGGGGGGCGGGGGGAGCGGGGAGCTGGGTCTCGCCAGGCCAGGAGAGGTCCAGGCTCCGTCCCCGGCCTGTTCCCAGAGAGCCAAGATCAGCATGGACTCGGTCATCAGAGCAGGGCAACTGGCCAGCTCCTGTTTGATGGGGACAGTGTAGAGGGAGCTTTACTCTGTATCTAACCCCGTGCTGTACCTGTCCTGGGAGTGTTTGATGGGGGACAGTGTAGAGGGAGCTTTACTCTGTATCCAACCCCGTGCTGTACCTGTCCTGGGAGTGTTTGATGGGGGACAGTGTAGAGGGAGCTTTACTCTGTATCTAACCCCGTGCTGTACCTGTCCTGGGAGTGTTTGATGGGGGACAGTGTAGAGGGAGCTTTACTCTGTATCTAACCCCGTGCTGTACCTGTCCTGGGAGTGTTTGATGGGGGACAGTGTAGAGGGAGCTTTACTCTGTATCTAACCCCGTGCTGTACCTGTCCTGGGAGTGTTTGATGGGGGACAGTGTAGAGGGAGCTTTACTCTGTATCCAACCCCGTGCAGTACCTGTCCTGGGAGTGTTTGATGGGGACAGTGTAGAGGGAGCTTTACTCTGTATCCAACCCCGTGCTGTACCTGTCCTGGGAGTGTTTGATGGGGGACAGTGTAGAGGGAGCTTTACTCTGTATCTAACCCCGTGCTGTACCTGTCCTGGGAGTGTTTGATGGGGACAGTGTAGAGGGAGCTTTACTCTGTATCTAACCCCGTGCTGTCCCTGTCCTGGGAGTGTTTGATGGGGACAGTGTAGAGGGAGCTTTACTCTGTATCTAACCCCGTGCTGTACCTGTCCTGGGAGTGTTTGATGGGGGGACAGTGTAGAGGGAGCTTTACTCTGTATCTAACCCCGTGCTGTACCTGTCCTGGGAGTGTTTGATGGGGACAGTGTAGAGGGAGCTTTACTCTGTATCTAACCCTGTGCTGTACCTGTCCTGGGAGTGTTTGATGGGGGGACAGTGTAGAGGGAGCTTTACTCTGTATCTAACCCTGTGCTGTACCTGTCCTGGGAGTGTTTGATGGGGGACAGTGTAGAGGGAGCTTTACTCTGTATCTAACCCCGTGCTGTACCTGTCCTGGGAGTGTTTGATGGGGGACAGTGCAGAGGAAGCTTTACTCTGTATCTAACCCCGTGCTGTACCCGTCCTGGGAGTGTTTGATGGGGACAGTGTAGAGGGAGCTTTACTCTGTATCTAACCCCGTGCTGTACCTGTCCTGGGAGTGTTTGATGGGGGGACAGTGTAGAGGGAGCTTTACTCTGTATCTAACCCCGTGCTGTACCTGTCCTGGGAGTGTTTGATGGGGACAGTGTAGAGGGAGCTTTACTCTGTATCTAACCCCGTGCTGTACCTGTCCTGGGAGTGTTTGATGGGGACAGTGTAGAGGGAGCTTTACTCTGTATCTAACGCCGTGCTGTACCTGTCCTGGGAGTGTTTGATGGGGACAGTGTAGAGGGAGCTTTACTCTGTATCTAACCCCGTGCTGTACGTGTCCTGGGAGTGTTTGATGAGGGACAGTGTAGAGGGAGCTTTACTGTGTCTCTAACCCCGTGCTGTACCTGTCCTGGGAGTGTTTGATGGGGACAGTGTAGAGGGAGCTTTACTCTGTATCTAACCCCGTGCTGTACCTGTCCTGGGGAGTGTTTGATGGGGGGGGACAGTGTAGAGGGACCTTTACTCTGTATCTAACCCCGTGCTGTCCCTGTCCTGGGAGTGTTTGATGAGGACAGTGTAGAGGGAGCTTTACTCTGTATCTAACCCCGTGCTGTACCTGTCCTGGGAGTGTTTGATGGGGACAGTGTAGAGGGAGCTTTACTCTGCATCTAACCCCGTGCTGTCCCTGTCCTGGGAGTGTTTGATGGGGGACAGTGTAGAGGGAGCTTTACTCTGTATCTAACCCCGTGCTGTACCTGCCCTGGGAGTGTTTGATGGGGACAGTGTAGAGGGAGCTTTACTCTGTATCTAACCCCGTGCTGTACCTGTCCTGGGGAGTGTTTGATGGGGACAGTGTAGAGGGAGCTTTACTCTGTATCTAACTCCGTGCTGTACCTGTCCTGGGAGTGTTTGATGGGGACAGTGTAGAGGGAGCTTTACTCTGTATCTAACCCCGTGCTGTACCTGCCCTGGGAGTGTTTGATGGGGACAGTGTAGAGGGAGCTTTACTCTGTATCTAACCCCGTGCTGTACCTGCCCTGGGAGTGTTTGATGGGGACAGTGTAGAGGGAGCTTTACTCTGTATCTAACCCCGTGCTGTATCTGTCCTGGGAGTGTTTGATGGGGGACAGTGTAGAGGGAGCTTTACTCTGTATCTAACTCCGTGCTGTCCCTGTCCTGGGAGTGTTTGATGGGGGACAGTGTAGAGGGAGCTTTACTCTGTATCTTACCCCGTGCTGTACCTGTCCTGGGAGTGTTTGATGGGGACAGTGTAGAGGGAGCTTTACTCTGTATCTAACCCCGTGCTGTACCTGTCCTGGGAGTGTTTGATGGGGGACAGTGCAGAGGGAGCTTTACTCTGTATCTAACCCCGTGCTGTACCTGTCCTGGGAGTGTTTGATGGGGGGGGAAGAGTGTAAAGGTTGATTTACCTCCGTGAGCTCGATGAACTCATCCTCCACCGCTTTATCGAGCCGGACCCTCGGTGGAGTCTCCTCCGTCTCTTCCTGGGGGATATCAGCGATTGGGATTTCCTCAATTAAGGGAACTCCAAGGGACAGGTGGGCCGTCACGTGCATCGACAAGGTCTCCTTGTCGTGCAGCCTCTGGAAGCACAAGATCCCCTTTTACAACATCCACACGTCAGAACCTGCAACTCCTGTGCAACAGGCTAGCGGAGCTGAATGGCCTTCTCCTGTTACAGAAACGGGAACTCTGTACAGCGCTCCGAGTGTGGGTCTAACCGAGGGATAGGGAGACCGGAACTGTGCACGGTGCTCCGAGTGTGGGTCTAACCCAGGGATAGGGAGACCGGAACTGTGCACGGTGTTCCGAGTGTGGGTCTAACCGAGGGATAGGGAGACGGGAACTGTGCACGGTGCTCCGAGTGTGGGTCTAACCGAGGGATAGGGAGACTGGAACTGTGCACGGTGCTCCGAGTGTGGGTCTAACCGAGGGATAGGGAGACCGGAACTGTGCACGGTGCTCCGAGTGTGGGTCTAACCGAGGGATAGGGAGACGGGAACTGTGCACGGTGCTCCGAGTGTGGGTCTAACCGAGGGATAGGGAGACTGGAACTGTGCACGGTGCTCCGAGCGTGGGTCTAACCGAGGGATAGGGAGACCGGAACTGTGCACGGTGCTCCGAGTGTGGGTCTAACCGAGGGATAGGGAGACCGGAACTGTGCACGGTGCTCCGAGTGTGGGTCTAACCGAGGAATAGGGAGACCGGAACTGTGCACGGTGCTCCGAGTGTGGGTCTAACCAAGGGATAGGGAGACGGGAACTGTGCACGGTGCTCCGAGTGTGGGTCTAACCGAGGGATAGGGAGACTGGAACTGTGCACGGTGCTCCGAGTGTGGGTCTAACCGAGGGATAGGGAGACCGGAACGGTGCACGGTGCTCCGAGTGTGGGTCTAACCGAGGGATAGGGAGACGGGAACTGTGCACGGTGCTCCGAGTGTGGGTCGAACCGAGGGATAGGGAGACGGGAACTGTGCACGGTGCTCCGAGTGTGGGTCGAACCGAGGGGATAGGGAGAGGGGTGGATACGGTGGGAGAGCGGCTGTGGAGGGTTAGTGCGTCAGTCACCATCTCCCTGGATGGCGGGGGGGGGGCAGTCTCGATGGGTTGAATGGCGGACGGGTCTGGGGCTGACGCACGCCGGCGACAGAGGGGACGGGATGCTTCGCCCGTGGACTGACCTGTTGTTTCAGACGCTGCGCCAAAGCTTCCTGTTCCTCGATGAGTCTCCGCCGTTCCCGCGCTCGGGAATCGTACATACTCATTCTGGGAAAGGGGGAGGAAGAGGGGGTCGAGGGGGAGAGACGGATGGAGGGAGAGAGAGAGAATTTACACAATCGATACACAGAAACGATTCACCTCCTCCAGTCCCCCTCCCTATCTCTGTAACCACCTCCAGCCCCCTACACCCCCTCCCTATCTCTGTAACCTCCTCCAGCCCCCTACACCCCCTCCCTATCTCTGTAACCTCCTCCAGCCCCCTACACCCCCTCTCTATCTCTGTAACCTCCTCCAGCCCCCCTACACCCCCTCCCTATCTCTGTAACCTCCTCCAGCCCCCTACACCCCCTCCCTATCTCTCTAACCACCTCCAGCCCCCTACACCCCCTCCCTATCTCTGCAACCTCCTCCAGCCCCCTACACCCCCTCCCTATGTCTGTCACCTCCTCCAGCCCCCCCACACCCCCTATCTCTGTAACCTCCTCCAGCCCCCTCCACCCCCTCCCTATCTCTGTAACCTCCTCCAGCCCCCTACACCCCCTCCCTATCTCTGTAACCTCCTCCAGCCCCTTTACGCCTCCTCCCTATCTCTGTAACTTCCTCCAGCCCCCCCCTATCTGTGTAACCCCCTCCAGTCCCCTGCACCCCCTCCCTATCTCTGTAACCTCCTCCAGCCCCCTACACCCCCTCCCTATCTCTGTAACCTCCTCCAGCCCCCTACACCCCCTCCCTATCTCTGTAACCTCCTCCAGCCCCCTACACCTCCTCCCTATCTCTGTAACCTCCTCCAGCCCCCTACACGCCCTCCCTATCTCTGTAACCTCCTCCAGCCCCCCTACACCCCCTCCCTTTCTCTGTAACCTCCTCCAGCCCCCCCTACACCCCCTCCCTATCACTGTAACCCCCTCCAGCTCCCTACACCCCCTCCCTATCTCTGTAACCTCCTCCAGCCCCCTACACCCCCTCCCTATCTCTGTAACCGCCTCCAGACCCCCCACACCCCCTATCTCTGTAACCTCCTCCAGCCCCCTAAACCCACTCCCTATCTCTGTAACCTCCTCCAGCCCCCTACACCCCCTCCCTATCTCTGTAACCTCCTCCAGCCCCCTACACCCCGTCCCTATCTCTGTAACCCCCTCCAGCCCCCTACACCCCCTCCCTATCTCTGTAACCTCCTCCAGTCCCCTACACCCCCTCCCTATCTCTGTAACCTCCTCCAGCCCCCTACACCCCCTCCCTATCTCTGTAACCTCCTCCAGCCCCCTACACCCCCTCCCTATCTCTGTAACCTCCTCCAGCCCCTTTACGCCTCCTCCCTATCTCTGTAACCTCCTCCTGCCCCCTACACCCCCTCCCTATCTCTGTAACCTCCTCCAGCCCCCTACACCCCCTCCCTATCTCTGTAACCTCCTCCAGCCCCTTTACGCCTCCTCCCTATCTCTGTAACCTCCTCCTGCCCCCTACAGCACTCACTGAAACTTACAGCTCATTTATCCAATGCACAGCATCGAAGCTTGGCATTCTGTAACAGAAAGAGAGAGAGAGAGAGAGAGAGAGAGAGTCAATGAAGCAGATAATAAACACTGTCTCCCATCAAACACTCCCAGGACAGGTACAGCACAGGGTTAGATACAGAGTAAAGCTCCCTCTACACTGTCCCCCATCAAACACTCCCAGGACAGGTACAGCACGGGGTTAGATACAGAGTAAAGCTCCCTCTACACTGTCCCCATCAAACACTCCCAGGACAGGTACAGCACGGGGTGAGATACAGAGTAAAGCTCCCTCTACACTGTCCCCCCATCAAACACTCCCAGGACAGGTACAGCACGGGGTTAGATACAGAGTAAAGCTCCCTCTACACTGTCCCCCATCAAACACTCCCAGGACAGGTACAGCACGGGGTTAGATACAGAGTAAAGCTCCCTCTACACTGTCTCCCATCAAACACTCCCAGGACAGGTACAGCACGGGGTTAGATACAGAGTAATGCTCCCTCTACACTGTCCCCATCAAACACTCCCAGGACTGGTACAGCACGGGGTTAGATACAGAGTAAAGCTCCCTCTACACTGTCCCCCATCAAACACTCCCAGGACAGGTACAGCACGGGGTTAGATACAGAGTAAAGCTCCCTCTACACTGTCCCCCATCAAACACTCCCAGGACAGGTACAGCACGGGGTTAGATACAGAGTAAAGCTCCCTCTACACTGTCCCCATCAAACACTCCCAGGACAGGTACAGCACGGGGTTAGATACAGAGTAAAGCTCCCTCTACACTGTCCCCATCAAACACTCCCAGGACAGGTACAGCACGGGGTTAGATACAGAGTAAAGCTCCCTCTACACTGTCTCCCATCAAACACTCCCAGGACAGGTACAGCACGGGGTTAGATACAGAGTAAAGCTCCCTCTACACTGTCCCCCATCAAACACTCCCAGGACAGGTACAGCACGGGGTTAGATACAGAGTAAAGCTCCCTCTACACTGTCTCCCATCAAACACTCCCAGGACAGGTACAGCACGGGGTTAGATACAGAGTAAAGCTCCCTCTACACTGTCCCCATCAAACACTCCCAGGACAGGTACAGCACGGGGTTAGATACAGAGTAAAGCTCCCTCTACACTGTCCCCCATCAAACACTCCCAGGACAGGTACAGCACGGGGTTAGATACAGAGTAAAGCTCCCTCTACACTGTCTCCCATCAAACACTCCCAGGACAGGTACAGCACGGTGTTAGATACAGAGTAAAGCTCCCTCTACACTGTCCCCATCAAACACTCCCAGGACAGGTACAGCACGGGGTTAGATACAGAGTAAAGCTCCCTCTACACTGTCCCCATCAAACACTCCCAGGACAGGTACAGCACGGGGTTAGATACAGAGTAAAGCTCCCTCTACACTGTCCCCCATCAAACACTCCCAGGACAGGTACAGCACGGTGTTAGATACAGAGTAAAGCTCCCTCTACACTGTCTCCCATCAAACACTCCCAGGACAGGTACAGCACGGTGTTAGATACAGAGTAAAGCTCCCTCTACACTGTCCCCATCAAACACTCCCAGGACAGGTACAGCACGGGGTTAGATACAGAGTAAAGCTCCCTCTACACTGTCCCCATCAAACACTCCCAGGACAGGTACAGCACGGGGTTAGATACAGAGTAAAGCTCCCTCTACACTGTCCCCCATCAAACACTCCCAGGACAGGTACAGCACAGGGTTAGATACAGAGTAAAGCTCCCTCTGCACTGTCCCCATCAAACACTCCCAGGACAGATACAGCACGGGGTTAGATACAGAGTAAAGCTCCCTCTACACTGTCCCCCATCAAACACTCCCAGGACAGGTACAGCACGGGGTTAGATACAGAGTAAAGCTCCCTCTACACTGTCCCCATCAAACACTCCCAGGACAGGTACAGCACGGGGTTAGATACAGAGTAAAGCTCCCTCTACACTGTCCCCATCAAACACTCCCAGGACAGGTACAGCACGGGGTTAGATACAGAGTAAAGCTCCCTCTACACTGTCCCCATCAAACACTCCCAGGACAGGTACAGCACGGGGTTAGATACAGAGTAAAGCTCCCTCTACACTGTCCCCCATCAAACACTCCCAGGACAGGTACAACACGGGGTTAGATACAGAGTAAAGCTCCCTCTACACTGTCCCCCATCAAACACCCCCAGGACAGGTACAGCACGGGGTTAGATACAGAGTAAAGCTCCCTCTACACTGTCCCCCCATCAAACACTCCCAGGACAGGTACAACACGGGGTTAGATACAGAGTAAAGCTCCCTCTACACTGTCCCCCCCATCCAACACTCCCAGGACAGGTACAGCACGGGGTTAGATACAGAGTAAAGCTCCCTCTACACTGTCCCCCATCAAACACTCCCAGGACAGGTACAGCACGGGGTTAGATACAGAGTAAAGCTCCCTCTACACTGTCCCCCATCAAACACTCCCAGGACAGGTACAGCACGGGGTTAGATACAGAGTAAAGCTCCGTCGACACTGTCCCCATCAAACACTCCCAGGACAGGTACAGCACGGGGTTAGATACAGAGTAAAGCTCCCTCTACACGGTCCCCCCCATCCAACACTCCCAGGACAGGTACAGCACGGGGTTAGATACAGAGTAAAGCTCCCTCTACACTGTCCCCCCATCCAACACTCCCAGGACAGGTACAGCACGGGGTTAGATACAGAGTAAAGCTCCCTCTACACTGTCCCCCATCAAACACTCCCAGGACAGGTACAGCACGGGGTTAGATACAGAGTAAAGCTCCCTCTACACTGTCCCCATCAAACACTCCCAGGACAGGTACAGCACGGGGTTAGATACAGAGTAAAGCTCCGTCTACACTGTCCCCATCAAACACTCCCAGGACAGGTACAGCACGGGGTTAGATACAGAGTAAAGCTCCCTCTACACTGTCCCCCATCAAACACTCTCAGGACAGGTACAGCACGGGGTTAGATACAGAGTAAAGCTCCCTCTACACTGTCCCCCCATCAAACACTCCCAGGACAGGTACAACACGGGGTTAGATACAGAGTAAAGCTCCCTCTACACTGTCCCCCCCATCCAACACTCCCAGGACAGGTACAGCACGGGGTTAGATACAGAGTAAAGCTCCCTCTACACTGTCCCCCCATCCAACACTCCCAGGACAGGTACAGCACGGGGTTAGATACAGAGTAAAGCTCCCTCTACACTGTCCCCCATCAAACACTCCCAGGACAGGTACAGCACGGGGTTAGATACAGAGTAAAGCTCCCTCTACACTGTCCCCCATCAAACACTCCCAGGACAGGTACAGCACGGGGTTAGATACAGAGTAAAGCTCCCTCTACACTGTCCCCATCAAACACACCCAGGACAGGTACAGCACGGGGTTAGATACAGAGTAAAGCTCCCTCTACACTGTCCCCCATCAAACACTCCCAGGACAGGTACAGCACGGGGTTAGATACAGAGTAAAGATCTACTGCTTACCTGGATGGATCGAGCCTGGGAGCTTCCTTTACCTTCACTACGATGACTGACTCCGTGTCGGAACCTGAAGCGAGAGAGAAAAAAAGAACTCAACGCGAGGGTGACCCCAGGACGTCCTGACTGACCGGCAGATGGCAGACAACAATCCTTCAATCCCAACTCTCTCCAGCCCATCCTCACCAGAGACCCGTCCCTTGTCACATCACGCACGGGACCCTCCAGTGCAGGAGGAGGCCACTTGGCCCATCGAGTCTGCACCCACCACAATCCCACCCAGGCCCTCTCCCCACAACCCCACGCATTTATCCCACTAGTCCCCCTGACACTCAGGGACAATTTAGCACGGCCAATCCACCCTAACCTACACATCTTTGGACACTAAGGGACAATTTAGCATGGCCAATTCACCCTAACCTGCACATCTTTGGACACTAAGGGACAATTTAGCATGGCCAATCCACCCTAACCTACACATCTTTGGACACTAAGGGACAATTTAGCATGGCCAATTCACCCTAACCTGCACATCTTTGGGACACTAAGGGACAATTTAGCATGGCCAATCCACCCTAACCCGCACATCTTTGGACACTAAGGGACAATTTAGCACGGCCAATCCATCTAACCTGCACATCTTTGGACTGTGGGAGGAAACCGGAGCACCCGGAGGAAACCCACGCAGACACGGGGAGAACGTGCAGACTCCGCACAGATAGTGACCCAAGCCCGGGAATCGAACCCGGGTCCCTGGCGCTGTGAGGCAGCAGTGCTAACCCGCTGTGACACAGCCCAAATTTAGAATGCAAGGTGGCACAGTGGCTCGCAAACCTTTTCCAACTCACGCTTATCGGCGTCACATGAAGTAGAAAGGGTCGAGAGCTTCAGGTTTTTAGGTGTTCAGATCACCAACAACCTGTCCTGGTCCCCCCCACGCCGACACTACAGTTAAGAAAGCCCCACCAACACCTCTACTTTCTCAGGAGGCGAAGGAAATTCGGCATGTCCGCTCCGACTCTCACCAACTTTTACAGACGCCCCATAGAAAGCATCCTTCCCAGATGTATCACAGCTTGGTCTGGGGCTCCTGCTCTGCCCAAGACCACAAGGAACTACAAAAGGTCGTGAATGTAGCCCAATCCATCACGCAAACCAATCTCCCATCCATTGACTCCGTCTACGCTTCCCGCTGCCTTGGGGGGGGAAAAGCAGCCGGCGTAATCAAGGACCCCCCCAACACACCCCGGACATTCTCTCTTTGGCGGATAGGGTTAAAGAGAATCCTAAGGCGTTCTATAGGTATGTCAAGAACAGAAGGTTGGTTAGGGCAAGTTTAGGGCCAGTTATAGATGGCAGAGGGAAGTTATGTGTGGAACCGGAGGAGATTGGTGAAGCATTGAACCAATATTTCTCTTCGGTGTTCACGCAAGGGGACATGAATATAGCTGAGGAGGACACTGGGTTGCAAGGGAGTAGAATAGACAGTATTACAGTTGATAAGGAGGATGTGCAGGATATTCTGGAGGGTCTGAAAATAGATAAATCCCCTGGTCCGGATGGGATTTATCCAAGGATTCTCTGGGAGGCAAGAGAAGTGATTGCAGAGCCTCTGGCTCTGATCTTCAGGTCGTCGTTGGCCTCTGGTATAGTACCAGAAGATTGGAGGTTAGCGAATGTTGTCCCATTGTTTAAGAAGGGGAACAGAGACTTCCCCGGGAATTATAGACCGGTGAGTCTCACTTCTGTTGTCGGCAAGATGTTGGAAAAAATTATAAGGGATAGGATTTATAGTTATTTGGAGAGTAATGAATTGATAGGTGATAGTCAGCATGGTTTTGTGGCAGGTAGGTCGTGCCTTACTAACCTTATTGAGTTTTTTGAGAAAGTGACCAAGGAGGTGGATGGGGGCAAGGCAGTGGACGTGGTATATATGGATTTTAGTAAGGCGTTTGATAAGGTTCAGCATGGTAGGCTTCTGCAGAAAATGCAGATGTATGGGATTGGGGGTGATCTAGGAAATTGGATCAGGAATTGGCTAGCGGATAGGAAACAGAGGGTGGTGGTTGATAGTAAATATTCATCATGGAGTGCGGTTACAAGTGGTGTACCTCAGGGATCTGTTTTGGGGCCACTGCTGTTTGTAATATTTATTAATGATCTGGATGAGGGTATAGTTGGGTGGATTAGCAAATTTGCTGATGACACCAAAGTCGGTGGTGTGGTAGACAGTGAGGAAGGGTGTCGTAGTTTGCAGGAAGACTTAGACAGGTTGCAAAGTTGGGCCGAGAGGTGGCGGATGGAGTTTAATGCGGAGAAGTGTGAGGTAATTCACTTTGGTAGGAATAACAGATGTGTTGAGTATAGGGCTAACGGGAGGACTTTGAATAGTGTGGAGGAGCAGAGGGATCTAGGTGTATGTGTGCATAGATCCCTGAAAGTTGGGAATCAAGTAGATAAGGTTGTTAAGAAGGCATATGGTGTCTTGGCGTTTATTGGTAGGGGGATTGAATTTAGGAGTCGTAGCGTTATGTTGCAACTGTACACAACTCTGGTGCGGCCGCACTTGGAGTACTGTGTGCAGTTCTGGTCCCCACATTACAGGAAGGATGTGGAGGCTTTGGAGAGGGTGCAGAGGAGGTTTACCAGGATGTTGCCTGGTATGGAGGGGAGATCCTATGAGGAGAGGCTGAGGGATTTGGGATTGTTTTCGCTGGAAAGGCGGCGGCTAAGAGGGGATCTTATTGAAACATATAAGATGATTAGAGGTTTAGATAGGGTGGATAGTGATAGCCTTTTTCCTCTGATGGAGAAATCCAGCACGAGGGGGCATGGCTTTAAATTGAGGGGGGGTAGTTATAGAACCGATGTCAGGGGTAGGTTCTTTACCCAGAGGGTGGTGAGGGATTGGAATGCCCTGCCAGCATCAGTTGTAAATGCGCCTAGTTTGGGGGCGTTTAAGAGATCCGTAGATAGGTTCATGGACGAAAAGAAATTGGTTTAGGTTGGAGGGTCACAGTTTTTTTTTTTAACTGGTCGGTGCAACATCGTGGGCCGAAGGGCCTGTTCTGCGCTGTAATGTTCTATGTTCTTCCACCTTCTTCCGTCGGGGGAAAAAAGATACAAAAGTCTGAGGTCACGTACCGACCGACTCAAGAACAGCTTCTTCCCTGCTGCTGCCGTCAAGACTTTTGAATGGACCGACCTCGCATTAAGTTGATCTTTCTCTGCACCCCGAGCTGTGACTCTAACACTACATTCTGCACCCTCTCCTTTCCTTCTCTATGAACGGTATGCTTTGTCTGCACAGCGCGCGAGGAACAATACTTTTCACTGCATCCCGATACACGTGACAATAACAAAACAAATCTAATCAGAGACAGTCAGTTTGATTAGACTTCCCAGTGTTGTGGGAATCGAGGGATTCTAGAATCATAGAGGTTTATTTAAATCCTGGATTGGAACGAGAGTGAGTAGGAAATCCTGGTTTGGGAATTCTGCGGGGAACAGCACTGAGGTTTCAACTTTATTTACTGTTTATTGAATTGAAGTGAACTGGTTTTGATCTGATTTATTATTGTCCCGTGTATCGGGATGCAGTGAAAAGTATTGTTTCTTGCGCGCTGTACAGACAAAGCATACCGTTCATAGAGAAGGAAAGGAGAGGGTGCAGAATGTCGTGTTACGGTCACAGCTAGGGGTGTAGAGAAAGATCAACTTAATGCGAGGTAGGTCCATTCAAAAGTCTTGACGGCAGCAGCAGGGAAGAAGCTGTTCTTGAGTCGGTCGGTACGTGACCTCAGACTTTTGTACCTTTTTCCCCCCGACGGAAGAAGGTGGAAGAGAGAATGTCCGGGGTGCGTTGGGGGGGGGGGTCCTTGATTATACTAAATCAAATCCAATTCGGGTGGAGTCTCTTTCTCGTACCTGTGGAGGTCGCGTCCGCAGCTCCAGGGAGGTGTCCCTCAGTTGCGTCAGGGTTGGCGTCCGGGTGCGAGGGGCTGGAGGCCGGCGCCGAGGAGGGGGTGTCCTCCCAGAAGGCCGGGTGGGGCGGGGTTGCCGAGCCCAGCGGGCTGCTGGCTCCCGAGGCCACCCTCGGCGAGAGACGGCAGCTGGAGTCCGAGAGGGCAGACCTTGAGGAGACAACACACACACTCACTCACAATAGTGGAACCCGCAAACAAAAAAGGCAGAGGGATCTGGGCGTACAGGGACACAGGTCACTGAAAGTGGCAACGCAGGGTGGAGAAGGTAGTCAAGAAGGCATACGGCACGCTTGCCTTCATCGGCCGGGGCGTTGAGTTTAAAAATTGGGCAAGTCATGTTGCAGCTTCATAGAACCTTAGTTAGGCCGCACTTGGAATATAGTCTTCAATTCTGGTCGCCACACTACCAGAAGGATGTGGAGGCTTTGGAGAGGGTTACAGAAAAGATTCACCAGGATGTTGCCTGGTCTGGAGGGCATCAGCTATGAGGAGAGGTTGGAGAAACTTGGTTTGTTCTCACTGGAACGACGGAGGTTGAGGGGGAGACCTGATAGAAGTCTACAAGATTATGAGGGGCATGGACAGAGTGGATAGTCAGAAGCTTTTTCCCCCCAGGGTGGAAGAGTCAATTACTAGGGGGGCATAGGTTTAAGGTGCGAGGGGCAAGGTTTATAGAACATAGAAAACTACAGCACAAAAACAGGCCCTTCGGCCCCACAAGTTGTGCCGAACATATCCCTACCTTCTAGGCCTACCTATAACCCTCCATCGTATTAAGTCCCATGTACTCATCCAGGAGTCTCTTAAAAGACCCTATTGAGTTTGCCTCCACCACCACTGACGGCAGCCGATTCCACTCGCCCACCACCCTCTGTGTGAAAAGCTTCCCCCTAACATCTCCCCTGTACCTACCCCCCAGCACCTTAAACCTGTGTCCTCTCGTAGCAGACATTTCCACCCTGGGAAAAAGCCTCTGAGAGTCCACCCGATCTATGCCTCTCAACATCTTATACACCTCTATTAGGTCTCCTCTCATCCTACGTCTCTCCAAGGAGAAAAGACCGAGCTCCCTCAGCCTATCCTCAGAAGGCATGCCACTCAATCCAGGCAACATCCTTGTAAATCTCCTCTGCACCCTTTCAATCTTTTCCACATCCTTCCTGTAATGAGGCGACCAGAACTGAGCACAGTACTCCAAGTGGGGTCTGACGAGGGTCTTATATAGCTGTATCATTATCCCCGGACTCCTGAACTCAATCCCTCAATTGATAAAGGCCAGCACACCATACGCCTTCTTAACCACCTCCTCCACCTGCGGGGCCGATTTTAGAGTCCTATGGACCCGGACCCCAAGGTCCTTCTGATCCTCTACCGTACTAAGAGTCTTTCCCTTTATATTGTACTCCTTCATCCCAATTTGACCTGCCAAAATGGACCACTACGCGTTTATCTGGGTTGAAGTCCATCTGCCACTTGTCTGCCCAGTCTTGCATCCTATCTATGTCCCTCTGTAACTTCTGACATCCCTAAGGGAGATGTACGGGGCAAGGTTTGAAGGAGATGTACGGGGCAAGGTTTGAAGGAGATGTACGGGGCAAGGTTTGAAGGAGATGTACGGGGCAAGGTTTGAAGGAGATGTGCGGGGCAAGGTTTGAAGGAGATGTGCGGGGCAAGGTTTGAAGGAGATGTACGGGGCAAGGTTTGAAGGAGATGTACGGGGCAAGGTTTGAAGGAGATGTACGGGGCAAGGTTTGAAGGAGATGTACGGGGGTGGGGTGGGGGGGGGAAGGAGATGTACGGGGCAAGGTTTGAAGGAGATGTACGGGGCAAGGTTTGAAGGAGATGTACGGGGGGGGGAAGGAGATGTACGGGGCAAGGTTTGAAGGAGATGTACGGGGGGAGGGGGGAGGAGGAGATGTACGGGGCAAGGTTTGAAGGAGATATACGGGGGGGCGGGGGGGGGGGGGAGGAGATGTACGGGGCAAGGTTTGAAGGAGATGTGCGGAGGGGGGGAAGGAGAAGACAGGAACACTGCTCCAGCCGGAGGGGCTACGCTTCGCGATAAACTCACAGGTCCCGGTGCGAGAGGGGGCTGCAGACTCTGGATAGCGACGGTCGATTGGTGTAGTTTGCAGTCACCGCCTCGAGGAGCTGTCGGTAGATCTCCTTCTCTTCCCTCAAGATGGTCTTGGAGGGGGGGGGGGGGGGGGTTAAAGACCACAACGCAACGTCATACAGTGTGCT
>NW_027593655.1:0-25000 GCF_964213995.1 Mustelus asterias
GTCGCCAGCGACCAGGGAGATGGTCCCTTGACCTGCTTGTGAACCTGAAGGAAGGTGAAAGGTGACATGTGGTCAGCGGCTGAAGGTCAAAGGGCAAAGGCCAATGAGTGGCAGACTGACCGTGGAGGGAAGACAGACAAAGTTCCATCTGTCCAGTGCCTAGTGTCACCCCAACAGGAGTTTGCAAAGCCAACCCGAGATTGTCCAGTCAGTGGTCACTCCCGGAAGGGTTGTGCACAGAACGATCCCACTGATGCCAAGGCGATGAGAAGCTCATAATTGTCCGGCTAAAGGTGGTGCGGCGCTCCCTCAGCACTGACCCTCCCACAGTGCGGCGCTCCCTCAGCACTGACCCTCCCACAGTGCGGCGCTCCCTCAGCACTGACCCTCCCACAGTGCGGCGCTCCCTCAGCACTGACCCTCCCACAGTGCGGCGCTCCCTCAGCACTGACCCTCCCACAGTGCGGCGCTCCCTCAGCACTGACCCTCCCACAGTGCGGCACTCCCTCAGCACTGACCCTCCCACAGTGCGGCGCTCCCTCAGCACTGACCCTCCCACAGTGCGGCGCTCCCTCAGCACTGACCCTCCCACAGTGCGGCGCTCCCTCAGCACTGACCCTCCCACACAGTGCGGCGCTCCCTCAGCACTGACCCTCCCACAGTGCGGCACTCCCTCAGCACCGACCCTCCCACAGTGCGGCGCTCCCTCAGCACTGACCCTCCCACACAGTGCGGCGCTCCCTCAGCACTGACCCTCCCACAGTGTGGCGCTCCCTCAGCACTGACCCTCCCCACAGTGCGGCGCTCCCTCAGCACTGACCCTCCCACAGTACGGCGCTCCCTCAGCACTGACCCTCCCACACAGTGCGGCGCTCCCTCAGCACTGACCCTCCCACAGTGCGGCGCTCCCTCAGCGCTGACCCTCCCACAGTGCGGCGCTCCCTCAGCACTGACCCTCCCACAGTGCGACGCTCCCTCAGCACTGACCCTCCCACAGTGCGGCGCTCCCTCAGCACTGACCCTCCCACAGTGCGGCGCTCCCTCAGCACCGACCCTCCCACAGTGCGGCGCTCCCTCAGTCCAGTTACATTGTCGGAGGACTCCCCGTCCTCTCTTCTCTCTGTGTCCAAAGCTATATTGTACCCTTCCCACTCTCTGTCGCAGTCCATCTCTCTAATCGAGTTCCCGTTATTGGAAGCACAGACAGACACATCTCCAGGACAGAGTGAATATTCTGCTAACTTGATCTGGACTTTTAAAAGCACTCTGCCACTCGATTAGATAGCTCGAGGGGAATTGCGAACTCACATTATGTCATTGTTCAGCCTGTTGTCGAATAATGTCTTGTCTCAATTCCAATTATGGGAAAGTGGGTGGATCCCTAATGTCTTTCCCAGGTGTCTCGCCCAGACAGCATGTTCCCACAGGAGCCCGGGGGGAATCTTACAGCGATAGGGGACTGGCTCAGCGACAGGGGAACGTCACTGTGACGGAGAATTTTCTGAGAGAGGGAGAGAGAGAGACAGAGAGAGAGAGAGACAGAGAGAGAGAGGGAGAGACAGAGAGAGAGGGAGAGACAGAGAGAGAGAGAGGGAGAGACAGAGAGAGAGAGAGAGAGAGACAGAGAGAGAGAGACAGAGAGAGAGAGAGAGAGGGAGAGACAGAGAGAGAGAGAGTGAGAGACAGAGAGAGAGAGACAGAGACAGAGAGAAGGAGTGTGAGAGAGAGAGACAGAGAGAGACAGAGAGACAGAGAGAAAGGGAGAGACAGAGAGAGAGAGAGACAGAGAGAGAGACACAGAGAGAGAGAGAGAGACAGAGAGAGAGAGACAGAGAGGGAGGCAGAGGGACAGCCAGAGAGCAAAGAGAAACAGAGAGAGAGAGAGGCGGGCAGTGAGAAAGAGAGTGAGAGAGAAAGAGAGATAGAGAGAGGAAGAGACAGAGAGGGAGGGACAGAGAGAGACAGAGAGGGAGGGACAGAGAGAGACAGAGAGAGAGAGAGACAGAGAGAGAGAGACAGTGAGAAAAGAGCGTCAGAGAGCTAACTAGAGTGAGGGAGACAGAGTGAGACACAGACGGACAGAAAGAGTCAAGACAGAGAGAGAGGGTGAGACAGAGACAGAGAGACACAGAGAAAGACAGAGAGAGAGAGAGAAACTGTTTCCTCAGGGGCAGAAGGGTCGGTAACCAGCGAGGGTGGCGGGGTGGAGATGGGGAGAATTTTATTCTGGAAAGGCTGCGAGTTTTTGTGATCTGGAAGGCGCTCCCTGACAGGGCGGCGGGGAGCAGATTCAACAGGAACCCTCAAAAAGTGGGGGGGGGCAAAATCGGATACAGAATGGATAGAGGGAGAGGGGGGGGGGGGTGAGATTTACAGGGAGAGATTGGATTGAGAGATCTTTTGAAGAACTAGTTGATGCACCATCAATCGAGCAAAGACTAGTTTGTACGCAAGAACAAATAGGCTTTTTATTCGCAAAAGACTTGGAGCTCAACCATGCCGATGAACTGGTCCGGAGACTGAGGCAGGGGGGAGCAGTCACCTGTATACCTGGACCAGGGGGGGAGGAGTCCCAGGCAGGGTCGGCAGGGGCATGTCACACACACACAGGCAACAAGCTTAACAGTGGTTTACCACACTCGTATTGGCCTGGTGGGCTGAATGGCCTCTCTCCCCCCCCCTTGCAGCTGTACGATCCTGGGTTTGGGGATGGTGGGTTGGGGTGCGTGCTAGGGAAGGACATTTTTTTGACAGCGAGTGCCCCTCGGGGCACTGTCAAAATGCTAATAATTCGAAAGCAGCCTCAATTTTTCTGGATATCATCCTGCTGATTCTCGATTCCCTCTCTCCCACGCCCAGTTAGCCAGCTGTTGCATGGCCTTGCGGCCAGTATTCAGAAACGAAATGAGCAGTCGTAAACCCCTCGCCGGCTGCTTTATTGCGTGTGTTACCCTGAAGCTCTGACGTTCCCACTCTCAATTCCTCCCGGAGTACATCAGTGCAAACATCTTCAAGGTTGCAGATTCACACAGCGCAGCGCTGCACCCCTCCCCACAGTGCGGCGCTCCCTCAGCGCTGACCCTCCCACAGTGCGGTGCTCCCTCAGCACTGACCCTCCCACAGTGCGGCGCTCCTCAGCACTGACCTCCCACAGTGCGGCGCTCCCTCAGCACTGACCCCTCCCCACAGTGCGGCGCTCCCTCAGCACTGACCCTCCCCACAGTGCGGCGCTCCCTCAGCACTGACCCTCCCCCAGTGCGGCGCTCCCTCAGCACTGACCCTCCCACAGTGCGGCGCTCCCTCAGCACTGACCCTCCCACAGTGCGGCGCTCCCTCAGCACTGACCCTCCCACAGTGCGGCGCTCCCTCAGCACTGACCCTCCCACAGTGCGGCGCTCCCTCAGCACTGACCCTCCCACAGTGCGGCCGCCTCCCTCAGCACTGACTCTCCCACAGTGCGGCGCTCCCTCAGCACTGACCCTCCCCACAGTGCGGCGCTCCCTCAGCACTGACCCTCCCACAGTGCGGCGCTCCCTCAGCACTGACCCTCCCACAGTGCGGCGCTCCCTCAGCACTGACCCTCCCCACAGTGCGGCACTCCCTCAGCACTGACCCTCCCACAGTGCGGCGCTCCCTCAGCACCGACCCTCCCACAGTGCGGCGCTCCCTCAGCACCGACCCTCCCACGGTGCGGCGCTCCCTCAGCACTGACCCTCCCACAGTGCGGCACTCCCTCAGCACTGACCCTCCCACAGTGCGGCGCTCTTAGATTTAGACAGCATGAAAAAGGCCCTTCAGCCCATCATGTTTGTACCAGCCATCAAGCACGTATCGATTCTCATCGAATCATTCAGTGTGCACCAAGTCTCAAAGGCCCTCTCCCCCATGCTATCCCTGTAACCCTACCCATTTCCCATGGCCAATCCACCCTAACCTACACATCTTTGGACACTAAGGGACAATTTGGCATGGCCAATCCACCCTAACCTACACATCTTTGGACACTAAGGGACAATTTGGCATGGCCAATCCACCCTAACCTACACATCTTTGGACACTAAGGGGCAATTTAGCATGGCCAATCCACCTAACCTACACATCTTTGGACACTAAGGGGCAATTTAGCATGGCCAATCCACCTAACCTACACATCTTTGGACACTAAGGGGCAATTTAGCATGGCCAATCCATCTAACTGGCACATCTTTGGACACCAAGGGACAATTTAGCATGGCCAATCCACCGAACCTGCACATCTTTGGACACGAAGGGGCAATTTAGCATGGCCAATCCACCCTAACCTACACATCTTTGGACACTAAGGGACAATTTAGCATGGCCAATCCCCCTAACCTGCACATCTTTGGACACTAAGGGACAATTTAGCATGGCCAATCCACCCTAACCTGCCCATCTTTGGACAGTAAGGGACAATTTAGCATGGCCAATCCACCCTAACCTGCACATCTTTGGACACTAAGGGACAATTTAGCATGGCCAATCCACCCTAACCCGCACATCTTTGGACACTAAGGGGCAATTTGGCGCGGGCGGCACGGTAGCACAGTGGTTAGCACTGCTGCTTCACAGCTCCAGGGCCCTGGGTTCGAATCCCGGGCTTGGGTCACTGTCTGTGTGGCATTTGCACATTCTCCTCGTGTCTGCGTGGGTTTCCTCCGGGTGCTCCGGTTTCCTCCCACAGTCCAAAGATGTGCGGGTTAGGGTGGATTGGCCATGCTAAAATTGCCCCTTAGTGTCCTGGGATGCATAGGTTAGAGGGATTAGTGGGTAAGTATGTAGGGATATGGGGGTAGGGCCTGGGTGGGATTGTGGTCTGGGACTTGGGAGTCCTAGTCCAGTATTCTCTAAAGGTAAACTTGCAGGTTGAGTCCATAATTAAGAAAGCAAATGTAATGTTGTCATTTATCTCAAGAGGCTTGGAATACAAAAGCAGGGATGTACTTCTGAGGCTTTATAAAGCACTGGTTAGGCCCCATTTGGAGTACTGTGAGCAATTTTGGGCCCCACACCTCAGGAAGGACATACTGGCACTGGAGCGGGTCCAGCGGAGATTCACACGGATGATCCCAGGAATGGTAGGCCTGACATACGATGAACGTCTGAGGATCGTGGGATTATATTCATTGGAGTTTAGGAGGTTGAGGGGAGATCTATTTACAAGACAATGAACGGCTTAGATAGGATGGACGTAGGGAAGTTGTTTCCATTAACAGGGGAGACTAGGACGCGGGGGCACAGCCTTAGAATAAAAGGGAGTCACTTTAGAACAGAGATGAGGAGAAATTTCTTCAGCCAGAGAGTGGTAGGTCTGTGGAATTCATTGCCACAGAGGGCTGTGGAGGCCGAGACGTTGAGCGTCTTCAAGACAGAAATTGATAAATTCTTGATTTCTCGAGGAATTAAGGGCTGTGGGGAGAGCGGGGTAAATGGAGTTGAAATCAACCATGCTTGAATGGTGGAGTGGACTCGATGGGCCGAATGGCCTTACTTCCGCTCCTATGTCTTATGGTCTTATGGTCGGTGCAGACTCGATGGGCCGAATGGCCTCCTTCTGTGCTGTAGGGTTTCTAAGATTTCTAAGAATTTAGCATGGCCAATCCCCTAACCTACACATCTTTTGAGACTGTGGGAAGAAACCGGAGCACCGGATTAAACCCAATGCCTCAGCGATGACCCTCCCAGTGGCTGCCTCCGCACCGCCCCAGGTTCAAGACATTTGTCCAACTGGGCCAGCAGGGCAGTGATGGGCTGAAGGGCCACCTTTGCTGCCCTCTACGGTGCGGAGTGGGGTGTCAGTAGGGAATGGGGGCTGTCTCAGGCACGGTGGGTGGTTGGTAGAAGTGTGAGGGGGATGAATGTGCCTCCTTCACCTCACCTGGGCTCACCTGGGCTCACCTGGAGCCCAGCAGGCTGCAGTCTCCCCTCCCCGCCGCCGGCGTCGCTGTACCTGGCGCCGCCCGCCCTTACTGCGCCTGCGCCGTTTTCCGTGCGCCGTGGGGCGTCCGCCCGGGCCTCGCGCATTGCTCCTTTCTCTTCGCCTGCGCCTGCGCCTGCGCCGAGCCGGCACCGCCGGGCGGCGCACATGCTCAGAGTCGCCTCGGCTGTCTGCACGCCTGCGCACAGCCGGCGCCGCCGGACGCCGCACAGGCTCAGATCCGTTCTGTTTCGTGCGGCTGCGCGCAGCCGGCACCGCCGGACCTCGCGCGGCCGCGGTGCGTTCCCGGGGGCTGGCGGACTACAACTCCCAGTAGGCCCCGCGCGCCCCAGGCTTCAGTGGGAGGAGTAGGCCCAATGCAGGCTTAGGTGGGAGAGTCAGCTGGCTCACAGCAGGCAACTGGTTGGGATTGAATGTAATGGAGGTGTTTAGGGGTTTATTGGGGCTATTGGTTGTTTATTAGGGTCTCTGGGGTTTATTGTTGTTTTTGGGGGTCCATTGGGGCTTTTGGGGTTCAGTTTGGACCTAATGGGGTCTGTGGGGGTTATTGGAGTTTTGGGGGTCTGTAGGGTCTTTTGGGGTTCAATTTGGATCTATTGGCGTCTCTGGGGGGGGTTATTCGAGTTTTTGGGGGTGCATAAGGGCTTTTGGGGTTCAATTTGGATCTATTGGGGTCTCTGAGGGGTCTATAGGGGTCTCTGGGAGTCTATCGGGGTCTCTGGGGATTCGTAAGGGGTCTCTGGGTGTCACAAGGGGTCTCGGGGTATATAGGGGTCTCCGGGGGTCTATAGGGTTTCTGAAGGTCTGTAGGGACCTCTGGGGGGTTGTAAGGGGTCTCTGGGGGGTCACAAGGGGTCTCTGGGGGTACATAGGAAACTATAGGGGTTTCTGGGGGTCTATAGAGGTTTCTGGGGGGTTTACAAGGGACTTTGGGGTCTATAGAAGTTTCTGGGAGGTTTATTAGGTCACTGTGACTATAGGTGTTTCTGGGGGGTTTATAAGGGTCTCTGGGGGTCTATAGGGGTTTCTGGGGATCGATTGGGATTTATAGGGGTTTATATGGGTTTCTGGAGGTGTAAAGTGGTCTATTGGGATGCATAGACATCTCTGGGGGGTCTATAGAGCTTTCTGGGGGTCCGTAGGTGTTTCTGGGGGTCCGTAGGTGTTTCTGGGGGTCTGTAGGTGTTTCTGGGGTCCGTAGGTGTTTCTGGGGGTCCGTAGGTGTTTCTGGGGGTCTCTTGGTGTTTCTGGGGGTCTCTTGGTGTTTCTGGGGGTCTGTCGGTGTTTCTGGGGGTCTCTTGGTGTTTCTGGGGGTCCGTCGGTGTTTCTGGGGGTCTCTTGGTGTTTCTGGGGGTCTCTTGGTGTTTCTGGGGGTCTCTTGGTGTTTCTGGGGGTCTCTTGGTGTTTCTGGGGGTCTGTAGGTGTTTCTGGGGGTCTGTAGGTGTTTCTGGGGGTCTGTAGGTGTTTCTGGGGGTCTGTAGGTGTTTCTGGGGGTCTATAGGGATTTCAAAAGATCTATAGGGATCTGTAGATGTCTCTGGGGGTCTATAGGGATCTATAGGGGTCTCTGGGGGTCTGTAGGTGTTTCTGGGGGTCCGTAGGTGTTTCTGGGGGTCTGTAGGTGTTTCTGGGGGTCTATAGGGATTTCAAAAGATCTATAGGGATCTGTAGATGTCTCTGGGGGTCTATAGGGATCTATAGGGGTCTCTGGGGGTCTGTCAGAGTCTCTGGGGGTCTGTCAGGGTCTCTGGGGGTCTGTTGGCTCTGGGACAGCGTCCAGGGACGGGGATGGGGGTGGTTTATTGGGGTCTACAGGATGACAGGGGTTCAGGGCTGTTGGATAACAACTCTAACAATATCTCTCTCTCTCTCTCCCTCTCTCTCTCTCCCCCTCTCTATCTCTCCCCCTCTCCCAGGAGGTGCTGATGGAAGGCCAGCGCCCCCTCTTGCTGGGGCCCTGGGGAGAGGGTCTGCCGGAGGGGCTGGCGGGCAGCTTCTTGGGTGCGGAGCTGGATTTGAGCGCCGAGCTGAGGGCGATGGAGTTTCCACACCCCGTGTGCTACATCTACAACCCCTTGGAGTATGCCTGGGAGCCTCACTGCGCCTACGTGGACAAGTACTGCCGCTCCCCGAAACAAGTCCTCTTCTTGGGAATGAATCCTGGACCCTTTGGGATGGCCCAGACAGGGGTGAGAAGGAGACCCCTCCAACACGGATCGTCCAACTCTTCACCCCCCCTCCGACACCCCTTTACCCCCTTCCTACACCCCCTTAACCCCCACACCCCTCCACCCCCCTCCCACACCCCTTTACCCCCCTACACCCCTTTACCCCCCTACACCCCTTTACCCCCTACACCCCTTTACCCCCCCAACACCCCTTTACCCCCCAAAACCCCTTTACCCCCAACACGCCTTTATCCCCCACACCCCTTTACCCCCCACACCCCTTTACCCCCCCACACCCCTTTACCCCCCCAACACCCCTTTACCCCCCCAACACCCCTTTACCCCCCTACACCCCTTTACCCCCCCAACACCCCTTTACCCCCCTACACCCCTTTACCCCCTACACCCCTTACCCCCTACACCCCTTTACCCCCCTACACCCCTTTACCCCCCTACACCCCTTTACCCCCTACACCACTTTACCCCCCCTACACCACTTTACCCCCCCTACACCCCATTACCCCCCTACACCCCATTACCCCCTACACCCCTTTACCCCCCTACACCCCATTACCCCCCTACACCCCATTACCCCCCGACACCCCATTACCCCCCGACACCCCATTACCCCCCTACACCCCATTACCCCCCTACACCCCATTACCCGCCCTACACCCCATTACCCGCCCTACACCCCATTACCCGCCCTACACCCCATTACCCGCCCTACACCCCATTACCCGGCTACACCCCATTACCCCTCTACACCCCATTACCCCCCTACACCCCATTACCCCCCTACACCCCATTACCCCTCTACACCCCATTACCCCCCTACACCCCATTACCCCCCTACACCCCATTACCCCCCTACACCCCATTACCCCCCTACACCCCATTACCCCCCCTACACCCCTTTACCCCCCTACACCCCATTACCCGCCCTACACCCCATTACCCGCCCTACACCCCTTTCCCCCCTACACCCCTTTCCCCCCTACACCCCTTTACCCCCCGACACCCCTTTACCCCCCTACCCCCCTACACCCCTTTACCCCCGACACCCCTTTACCCCCCTACACCCCTTTACCCCGCTCCTACACCCCTCCCTCACCCAATCCCCCACACATCTCTCTCTCACTGCCTCTCACATTCTCTCTATCTGTCTTTCTACACTCTCCCCCCCTCTCTCTCTCTGCCCCCCTCTCTCTCTCTCTCCCTCTCTCTCTCTGCCCCCTCTCTCTCTCTGCCCCCCTCTCTCTCTCTGCCCCCCTCTCTCTCTCTGCCCCCCTCTCTCTCTCCCTCTTTCTCTCTGCCTCCCTCTCTCTCTCTCTGCCCCCCTCTCTCTCTCTGCCCCCCTCTCTCTCTCTGCCCCCCTCTCTCTCTCTGCCCCCTCTCTCTCTCTGCCTCCCTCTCTCTCTCTGCCCCCCTCTCTCTCTCTGCCCCCCTCTCTCTCTCTGCCCCCCTCCCTCTCTCTGCCCCCCCTCCCTCTCTCTGCCCCCCCTCCCTATCTCTGCCCCCCCTCCCTATCTCTGCCCCCCCTCCCTATTTCTGCCCCCCCTCCCTATTTCTGCCCCCCTCCCTATCTCTGCCCCCCCTCCCTATCTCTGCCCCCCCTCCCTATTTCTGCCCCCCTCCCTATCTCTGCCCCCCCCTCTCTCTGCCCCCCCTCTCTCTGCCCCCCCTCCCTCTCTCTGCCCCCCCTCCCTCTCTCTGCCCCCCCTCCCTCTCTCTGCCCCCCCTCCCTCTCTCTGCCCCCCCTCCCTCTCTCTGCCCCCCCTCCCTCTCTCGGACCCCCTTCCTCTCTCGGCCCCCGCTCCCTCTCTCTGCCCCCCCTCCCTCTCTCGGCCCCCCCTCCCTCTCTCGGCCCCCCTCCCTCTCTCGGCCCCCCTCCCTCTCTCTGCCCCCCTCCCTCTCTCTGCCCCCCCTCCCTCTCTCTGCCCCCCTCCCTCTCTCTGCCCCCCCTCCCTCTCTCTGCCCCCCCTCCCTCTCTCTGCCCCCCTCCCTCTCTCTGCCCCCCCTCCCTCTCTCTGCCCCCCTCCCTCTCTCTGCCCCCCCTCCCTCTCTCTGCCCCCCTCCCTCTCTCTGCCCCCCTCCCTCTCTCGGCCCCCCTCCCTCTCTCGGCCCCCCCTCCCTCTCTCGGCCCCCCTCCCTCTCTCGGCCCCCCTCCCTCTCTCGGCCCCCCCTCCCTCTCTCGGCCCCCCTCCCTCTCTCGGCCCCCCCTCCCTCTCTCGGCCCCCCTCCCTCTCTCGGCCCCCCCTCCCTCTCTCGGCCCCCCCTCCCTCTCTCGGCCCCCCCCCTCTGCGCCCCCTCCCTCTCTCGGCCCCCCCTCCCTCTCTCGGCCCCCCTCCCTCTCTCGGCCCCCCCTCCCTCTCTCGGCTCCCCCTCCCTCTCTCGGCCCCCCTCCCTCTCTCGGCCCCCCTCCCTCTCTCTGCCCACCATCCCTCTCTCTGCCCACCATCCCTCTCTCTGCCCCCCTCCCTCTCTCTGCCCCCCTCCCTCTCTCTGCCCCCCTCCCTCTCTCTGCCCCCCTCCCTCTCTCTGCCCCCCCTCCCTCTCTCTGCCCCCCCTCCCTCTCTCTGCCCCCCCTCCCTCTCTCTGCCCCCCCTCCCTCTCTCTGCCCCCCCTCCCTCTCTCTGCCCCCCCTCCCTCTCTCTGCCCCCCCTCCCTCTCTCTGCCCCCCCTCCCTCTCTCTGCCCCCCCTCCCTCTCTCTGCCCCCCCTCCCTCTCTCTGCCCCCCCTCCCTCTCTCTGCCCCCCCTCCCTCTCTCTGCCCCCCTCCCTCTCTCTGCCCCCCCTCCCTCTCTCTGCCCCCCCTCCCTCTCTCTGCCCCCCCTCCCTCTCTCTGCCCCCCCTCCCTCTCTCTGCCCCCCCTCCCTCTCTCTGCCCCCCCTCCCTCTCTCTGCCCCCCCTCCCTCTCTCTGCCCCCCCTCCCTCTCTCTGCCCCCCCTCCCTCTCTCTGCCCCCCCTCCCTCTCTCTGCCCCCCTCCCTCTCTCTGCCCCCCCTCCCTCTCTCTGCCCCCCCTCCCTCTCTCTGCCCCCCCTCCCTCTCTCTGCCCCCCCTCCCTCTCTCTGCCCCCCCTCCCTCTCTCTGCCCCCCCTCCCTCTCTCTGCCCCCCTCCCTCTCTCTCTCTTCCCCCTCTCTCTCTCTCTGCGCCCCTCCCTCTCTGTCCCCCCTCCCTCTCTGTCCCCCCTCCCTCTCTGTCCCCCCTCCCTCTCTGTCCCCCCTCCCTCTCTGTCCCCCCTCCCTCTCTGTCCCCCCTCTCTCTCTTGCCCCCCTCTCTCTCTTGCCCCCCTCTCTCTCTGCCCCCCTCTCTCTCTTGCCCCCCTCTCTCTCTTGCCCCCCTCTCTCTCTCTTGCCCCCCTCTCTCTCTCTGCCCCCCTCTCTCTCTCTGCCCCCCTCTCTCTCTCTGCCCCCTCTCTCTCTCTGCCCCCCTCTCTCTCTCTGCCCCCCTCTCTCTCTCTGCCCCCCTCTCTCTCTCTGCCCCCCTCTCTCTCTCTGCCCCCCTCTCTCTCTCTGCCCCCCTCTCTCTCTCTGCCCCCCTCTCTCTCTCTGCCCCCCTCTCTCTCTCTGCCCCCCTCTCTCTCTCTGCCCCCCTCTCTCTCTCTGCCCCCCTCTCTCTCTCTGCCCCCCTCTCTCTCTCTGCCCCCCTCTCTCTCTCTGCCCCCCTCTCTCTCTCTGCCCCCTTCTCTCTCTCTGCCCCCCTCTCTCTCTCTGCCCCCCTCTCTCTCTCTGCCCCCCTCTCTCTCTCTGCCCCCCTCTCTCTCTCTGCCCCCCTCTCTCTCTCTGCCCCCCTCTCTCTCTCTGCCCCCCTCTCTCTCTCTGCCCCCCTCTCTCTCTCTGCCCCCCTCTCTCTCTCTGCCCCCCTCTCTCTCTCTGCCCCCCTCTCTCTCTCTGCCCCCCTCTCTCTCTCTGCCCCCCTCTCTCTCTGCGCCCCCCTCTTTCTCTCTCCATCCCCCGCTCATTATTGACAGCTCTCTCCTCCCTCTTTGCCCCCAGGTACCGTTTGGGGAGGTCAGCAGTGTGCGGGACTGGCTGGGGGTTACGGGGACGGTCTCGCGTCCCCCCGAGGAACACAGCAAACGCCCGGTCCTGGGCTTCAAGTGTCGACGCTCGGAGGTGAGCGGTGCCCGGTTCTGGGGCCTGCTGAAGTCCCTGTGCGGCGAGGGGGGACCCCACGCCTTCTTCCGGTGCTGTTTCGTCCACAACCTCTGCCCGCTGGCCTTCCTGGACGCCGGGGGCCGCAACCTGACCCCGGCCGACCTCCCACCGGCCCTGCGAGGGGAGCTGCTGGCCAGCTGCGACCGGTCGCTCCGCCGGGTGGTGCAGCTCCTGGGGGCGCAGACGGTGGTGGGGGTGGGCCGTCTGGCGGAGGGCAGGGCCCGGCGAGCGCTGGGGGAGGGAGGCACGGCCCACGTGAGGGTGGAGGGGCTGGCCCACCCCTCACCCCGCAGCCCCCAGGCCAACCGGGGCTGGGCGGAATTGGCGGCCGCCCGCCTGGAGGAGCTGGGCGTCACCAAACTGCTGACCGTTGACCGTTGACCCCTGACCCCCTCCCATTGACCCCTGACCCCTCCCATTGACCCCTCCCATTGACCCCTGACCCCTCCCATTGACCCATCCCATTGACCCCTGACCCCCTCCCATTGACCCCTGACCCCTCCCGTTGACCCCTCCCATTGACCCCTGACCCCCTCCCGTTGACCCCTGACCCCCTCCCGTTGACCCCTGACCCCCTCCCTTTGACCCCTGACCCCCTCCCATTGACCCCTGACCCCTCCCATTGACCCCTGACCCCCTCCCATTGACCCCTCCCGTTGACCCCTGACCCCCTCCCGTTGACCCCTGACCCCCTCCCGTTGACCCCTGACCCCCTCCCATTGACCCCTGACCCCCTCCCGTTGACCCCGACCCCCTCCCGTTGACCCTTGACCCCCTCCCATTGACATTCTCCAACATCCCCATGACCTCCCCTTCCCATTGACCCATGACCTCCCCTTCCCGTTGACCCCTGACCTACCCTCCCATTGACCCCTGAACCCCCTCCCGTTGACCCCTCACACCCCTCCCGTTGACCCGCTGACCCCTCACTCATGACCTGTAATGTGCTCTAACTTCCCCATAACCCCCTCCCGTTGACTCCTGACCCCCTCCCGTTGACCCCTGGTGGCACAGTGGGGTTGGCGCTGCTGCCTCACAGCGCCAGGGACCCCCGGGTTTGATTCCTGGCCTCGGGTCACTGCCATAGAATCCCTACAGTGCAGAAGGAGGCCATTCGGCCCATCGAGCCTGAACCGACCACAATCCCACCCAGGCCCTATCCCTGTAACCCCACATATTTACCCTGCTAATTCTTCTGACACTAAATGGCAATTTAGCATGGCCAATCCACCCTAACCTACACATCTTTGGACACTAAGGGACAATTTAGCATGGCTAATCCACCCTAACCTACACATCTTTGGACACTAAGGGACAATTTAGTACGGCCAATCCACCCTAACCTGCACATCTTTGGTCACTAAATGGCAATTTAGCATGGCCAATCTGCCAAATCTACGCTTTCCTCCCACAGTCCGAAAGATGTGCAGGTCGGGTGGATTGGCCGTGCTAAATTGTCCCTTCGTGTCATAGAGGTTTACAGATGGAAACAGGCCCTTCGGCCCAACTTGTCCATGCCGCCCCCTTTTTTTTTGAAACCCCTAATCTAATCCCAATTGCCCGCGTTTGCCCCATATCCCTCTATACCCATCGTACCCATGGAACTGTCTAAACGCTTCTTAAAAGACAAAATTGTACCCGCCTCTACTACTGCCTCTGGCAGCTCGTTCCAGACACTCACCACCCTCTGGGTGAAATAATTGCCCCTCTGGACCCTTTTGTATCTCTCCCCTCTCACCTTAAACCTACACCCTCTAGTTTTAGACTCCCCTACCTTTGGGAAAAGATATTGACTATCTAGCTGATCTGTGCCCCTCATTATTTTATAGACCTCTATAAGATCACCCCTCAGCCTCCTACGCTCCAGAGAAAAAAGTCCCAGTCTATCCAGCCTCTCCTTATAACTCAAACCATCAAGTCCCCTGAGCTCTCCCTCTGACCTTTCTCCCACAGTTTGACCTTCCTAATCCTCCCCACACCTGCCCACATCCTCCCCTCTGGCCTGTCTCTCTCTCTCTCTGTCTCTCTCTCTCTGTCTGTCTCTGTCTCTCTCTCTTTCTATCTCTCTCTCTCACTCTGTCTCTCTCTCACTCTGTCTCTCTCTCACTCTGTCTCTCTCTCACTCTGTCTCTCTCTCTCTCGCTCTCTGTCTCTCTCGCTCTCTGTCTCTCTCGCTCTCTGTCTCTCTCGCTCTCTGTCTCTCTCGCTCTCTGTCTCTCTCGCTCTCTGTCTCTCTCGCTCTCTGTCTCTCTCGCTCTCTGTCTCTCTCGCTCTCTGTCTCTCTCGCTCTCTGTCTCTCTCGCTCTCTGTCTCTCTCGCTCTCTGTCTCTCTCGCTCTCTGTCTCTCTCGCTCTCTGTCTCTCTCGCTCTCTGTCTCTCTCGCTCTCTGTCTCTCTCGCTCTCTGTCTCTCTCGCTCTCTGTCTCTCTCGCTCTCTGTCTCTCTCGCTCTCTGTCTCTCTCGCTCTCTGTCTCTCTCGCTCTCTGTCTCTCTCGCTCTCTGTCTCTCTCGCTCTCTGTCTCTCTCGCTCTCTGTCTCTCTCGCTCTCTGTCTCTCTCGCTCTCTGTCTCTCTCGCTCTCTGTCTCTCTCGCTCTCTGTCTCTCTCGCTCTCTGTCTCTCTCGCTCTCTGTCTCTCTCGCTCTCTGTCTCTCTCGCTCTCTGTCTCTCTCGCTCTCTGTCTCTCTCTCTGCCTCCCCCTCTCTCTCTGCCTCCCCCTCTCTCTCTGCCTCCCCCTCTCTCTCTGCCTCCCCCTCTCTCTCTGCCTCCCCCTCTCTCTCTGCCTCCCCCTCTCTCTCTGCCTCCCCCTCTCTCTCTGCCTCCCCCTCCCTCTCTCTCTGCCTCCCTTTCCCTCTCTCTCTGTCTCTCTCTCTCTCTCTGTCTCTCTCTCTCTCTGTCTCTCTCTCTCTCTGCCTCTCTCTCTCTGCCTCCCCCTCTCTATCTCTGAGTTATGTTACACAGAGGATAAGCTAACCACTGACTAAGCTACTTATTAATTAAGCTACAATCAATTCTGCTCAAGAGTACTTATGGACCTGTGTCAGAATATCAACACTACACATCTCCCAGTCCCAGGCGAGAAGAGAATCGAGCCCCAACCTCAGGACAGAGGATTCCTGCAGAATCAGAAAGAAGCCATTCTGTCCACCACTGACCCCATGGAAGAGCATTTCACCCCAACCTTGCCTCCAGCCCTGTCCCATTTACCACAGCCAATCTGTGTGCGGCAGCACAGTGTGGGTTAACACCGCTGCCTCACAGCGCCAGGGAACCCCGGGTTCGATTCCCCGGGGCTCGGGTCACTGTCTGTGCGGAGTCTGCGCGTTCTCCCCGTGTCTGCGTGGGTTTCCTCCGGGTGCTCCGGTTTCCCTCCCACAGTCTGAAAGACGGGCGCTGGGTTAGGGTGGATTGGGCCGTGCTAAATTCTCCCTCAGTGTCACCCCGAACAGGAGTGTGGGCGACTCGGGGGGATTTTTCGCAGGAACTTCATTGCAGTGTTAATGTCAGCCTTACTTGTAACACTAATAAATAAACTTTAAACTTACTTAAAGCTAACCTGCACATCTTTGGACACTTTAGCATGGCCAATCCACTTACTGGGGACAGTGTCGAGGGAGCTTTACTCTGTATCTAACCCCGTGCTGTACCTGTCCTGGGAGTGTTTGATGGGGGACAGTGTAGAGGGAGCTTTACTCTGTATCTAACCCCATGCTGTATCTGTCCTGGGAGTGTTTGATGGGGGACAGTGTAGAGGGAGCTTTACTCTGTATCTAACCCTGTGCTGTACCTGTCCTGGGAGTGTTTGATGGGGGGACAGTGCAGAGGGAGCTTTACTCTGTATCTAACCCCGTGCTGTACCTGTCCTGGGAGTGTTTGATGGAGGGACAGTGTAGAGGGAGCTTTACTCTGTATCTAACCCTGTGCTGTACCTGTCCTGGGAGTGTTTGATGGGGGGACAGTGTAGAGGGAGCTTTACTCTGTATCTAACCCCGTGCTGTACCTGTCCTGGGAGTGTTTGATGGAGGGACAGTGTAGAGGGAGCTTTACTCTGTATCTAACCCCGTGCTGTACCTGTCCTGGGAGTGTTTGATGGAGGGACAGTGTAGAGGGAGCTTTACTCTGTATCTAACCCCGTGCTGTACCTGTCCTGGGAGTGTTTGATGGGGGACGGTGTAGAGGGAGCTTTACTCTGTATCTAACCCCGTGCTGTACCTGTTCTGGGAGTGTTTGATGGGGGGGGACAGTGTAGAGGGAGCTTTACTCTGTATCTAACCCCGTGCTGTACCTGTCCTGGGAGTGTTTGATGGGGGACAGTGGAGAGGGAGCTTTACTCTGTATCTAACCCCGTGCTGTACCTGTCCTGGGAGTGTTTGATGGGGGGACAGTGTAGAGGGAGCTTTACTCTGTATCTAACCCCGTGCTGTACCTATCCTGGGAGCGTTTGATGGGGGACAGTGTAGAGCGAGCTTTACTCTGTATCTAACCCCGTGCTGTACCTGTCCTGGGGAGTGTTTGATGGGGGGACAGTGTAGAGGGAGCTTTACTCTGTATCTAACCCCATGCTGTACCTGTCCTGGGAGTGTTTGATGGGGGACAGTGTAGAGGGAGCTTTACTCTGTATCTAACCCCGTGCTGTACCTGTCCTGGGAGTGTTTGATGGGGGACAGTGTAGAGGGAGCTTTACTCTGTATCTAACCCCGTGCTGTACCTGTCCTGGGAGTGTTTGATGGGGGGACAGTGTAGAGGGAGCTTTACTCTGTATCTAACCCCGTGCTGTACCTGTCCTGGGGAGTGTTTGATGGGGGGACAGTGTAGAGGGACCTTTACTCCGTATCTAACCCCCCTGCTGTCTGACCTTGGGGAGTGTATGAAAAGGCCCGAGTTGTCCATGGAAGTTTCTGTTTGGAGGAATCTTTGGTTTAGTCTGTCCTTCCCCCACCTCCTGGGGCCTGTGTGGGCTACTGCGGAATCCACAAATATTTCAGCGTTGTTTTCAAGTCGTATTGAATTTTCACTGTCCCAATCACTCCCCGACGAACCTCGATAATTGTGTCACAGATTTCACACGGGGTAAACTGTAACACAAAACGGTGCGCGGATTTTAAAAATCATTGAAATTAAAACATCTTAAGAAGACCTGGCAGCAAAATAGTTTAACGTTTCAGTCAATAGTCAGGAACATTCAAGCCACACACACACAAGTCCTCAAGCTGTGGCCATCTCCAATGGGAGGGAATCTAACCATGGAATCATAGAATAAGAACATAAGAACATAAGAAATAGGAGCAGGAGTAGGCCATCTAGCCCCTCGAGCCTGCCCCGCCATTCAATAAGATCATGGCTGATCTGACGTGGATCAGTACCACTTACCCGCCTGATCCCCATAACCCTTAATTCCCTTACCGATCAGGAATCCATCCATCCGCGCTTTAAACATATTCAGCGAGGTAACATCCACCACCCCAGTGGGCAGAGAATTCCAGAGATTCACCACCCTCTGGGAGAAGAAGTTCCTCCTCAACTCTGTCTTAAACCGACCCCCCTTTATTTTGAGGCTGTGTCCTCTAGTTTTAACTTCCTTACTAAGTGGAAAGAATCTCTCCGCCTCCACCCTATCCAGCCCCCGCATTATCTTATAAGTCTCCATAAGATCCCCCCTCATCCTTCTAAACTCCAACGAGTACAAACCCAATCTCCTCAGCCTCTCCTCATAATCAACACCCCTCATCTCCGGTATCAACCTGGTGAACCTTCTCTGCACTCCCTCCAATGCCAATATATCCTTCCTCATATAAGGGGACCAATACTGCACACAGTATTCCAGCTGCGGCCTCACCAATGCCCTGTACAGGTGCATCAAGACATCCCTGCTTTTATATTCTATCCCCCTCGCGATATAGGCCAACATCCCATTTGCCTTCTTGATCACCTGTTGTACCTGCAGACTGGGCTTTTGCGTCTCATGCACAAGGACCCCCAGGTCCCTTTGCACGGTAGCATGTTTTAATTTGTTTCCATTGAGATAGTAATCCCATTTGTTATTATTTCCTCCAAAGTGTATAACCTCGCATTTGTCAACGTTATACTCCATTTGCCATATCCTCGCCCACTCACTCAGCCTGTCCAAATCTCTCTGCAGATCTTCTCCGTCCTCCACACGATTCACTTTTCCACTTATCTTTGTGTCGTCTGCAAACTTCGTTACCCTACACTCCGTCCCCTCCTCCAGATCATCTATATAAATGGTAAACAGTTGCGGCCCGAGTACCGATCCCTGCGGCACGCCACTAGTTACCTTCCTCCAACCGGAAAAACACCCATTTATTCCGACTCTTTGCTTCCTGTCGGATAGCCAGTCCCCAATCCACTTTAACACACTACCCCCAACTCCGTGTTGGGGTTATGGGGATCAATGGTATGTGCTACCAAATAAACCTGTTGGACTTTAACCTGGTGTTGTGTGACTTCTTACTGTGCTTACCCCAGTCCAACGCCGGCATCTCCACATCAAGATAGAATACCTGCAGTGCAGAAGGAGGCCATTCGGCCCCATCGAGTCAGCACCGACCACAATCCCACCCAGGCCCCATGATGAGGGGTGTTGATTATGAGGAGAGACTGAGCAGATTGGGTTTGTACTCGTTGGAATTTAGAAGGCCGAGGGGGGGATCTTATTGAGACCTATAAGATAATGAAGGGGCTGGATAGGGTAGAGGTGGAGAGATTCTTTCCACTTAGAAAGGAAGCTAGAACTAGAGGGCACAGCCTCAAAATAAAGGGGGGGGGGGGGTCGGTTTAGGACAGAGTTGAGGAGGAACTTCTTCTCTCAGAGGGTGGTGAATCTCTGGAATTCTCTGCCCACTGAAGTGGTGGAGGCTACCTCGTTGAATATGTTTAAATCACGGATAGATGGATTCCTGATCGGTAAGGGAATTAGGGGTTATAGGGATCAGGCGGGTAAGTGGAACTGATCCACTATCAGATCAGCCATGATCTTATTGAATGGCGGGGCAGGCTCGAGGGGCTAGATGGCCTACTCCTGCTCCTATTTCTCATGTTCTTATCCCCGTAACCCCACATATTTACCCTAGGTCATCCCCCTGGACACTTGAGGGGCAAGTTACCATGGCCAATCCACCTAATCTATACATCTTTGGACACTAAGGGACAATTTAGCATGGCCAATCAAACAAACCTACACATCTTTGGACACTAAGGGGCAATTTAGCATGACCAATCCCCCTAACCTACACATCTTTGGACACTAAGGGACAATTTAGCATGGCCAATCCCCCTAACCTGCACATCTTTGGACACTAAGGGACAATTTAGCATGGCCAATTCCCCTAACCTGCACATCTTTGGACACTAAGGGACAATTTAGCATGGCCAATCCCCCTAACCTACACATCTTTGGACACTAAGGGACAATTTAGCATGGCCAATCCCCCTAACCTACACATCTTTGGACACTAAGGGACAATTTAGCATGGCCAATCCCCCTAACCTACACATCTTTGGACATTAAGGGGCAATTTAGCATAGCCAATCAAACTAACCTACACATCTTTGGACACTAAGGGACAATTTAGCATGGCCAATCCCCCTAACCTACACATCTTTGGACATTAAGGGGCAATTTAGCATAGCCAATCAAACTAACCTACACATCTTTGGACACTAAGGGACAATTTAGCATGGCCAATCCCCCTAACCTGCACATCTTTGGACATTAAGGGACAATTTAGCATAGCCAATCCACCCTAACCCACACATCTTTGGACACGAAGGGGCAATTTAGCATGGCCAATCCACCCTAACCTGCACATCTTTGGACACTAAGGGGCAATTTAGCATGGCCAATCCACCCTAACCTGCACATCTTTGGACACTAAGGGACAATTTAGCATGGCCAATCCACCCTAACCTGCACATCTTTGGACACTAAGGGACAATTTAGCATAGCCAATCCACCTGACCTGCACATCTTTGGACACTAAGGGACAATTTAGCATAGCCAATCCACCTGACCTGCACATCTTTGGACACTAAGGGACAATTTAGCATGGCCAATCCACCCTAACCTGCACATCTTTGGACACTAAGGGACAATTTAGCATGGCCAATCCACCCTAACCTGCACATCTTTGGACACTAAGGGACAATTTAGCATAGCCAATCCACCTGACCTGCACATCTTTGGACACTAAGGGACAATTTAGCATAGCCAATCCACCTGACCTGCACATCTTTGGACACTAAGGGACAATTTAGCATAGCCAATCCACCCTAACCTGCACATCTTTGGACACTAAGGGACAATTTAGCATGGCCAATCCACCTGACCTGCTAAGCATTAGGGGCAGCACGGTGGCACAGCGGATAAGCACAGCTGCCTCACAGCGCCAGGGACCCGGGTTCGATTCCCGGCTCGGGTCACTGTCTGTGCGGAGTCTGCACGTTCTCCCCGTGACCAAAACTGTACACAATACTCCAAATTCGGCCTCACCAATGCCATATATAACCTTACCATAACCTCTCTGTAACCTCTTCCAGCCCCCTACACCCCTCCCTATATCTGTGACCTCCTCCAGCCCCCTACACCCCTCCTTATCTCTGTAACCTCCTCCAGCCCCCTACATCCCTCCCTATCTATGTAACCTCCTCCAGCCCCCTACACCCCCTCCCTATCTCTGTAACCTCCTCCAGCCCCCCTGACACCCCTCCCTATCTGTGTAACCTCCTCCAGCCCCCCTATACCCCCTCCCTATCTCTGTAACCTCCTCCAGCCCTCCCGACACCCCTCCCTATCTCTGTAACCTCCTCCAGCCCCCCTATACCCCCTCCCTATCTCTGTAACCTCCTCCAGCCCCCCCGACACCCCTCCCTATCTCTGTAACCTCCTCCAGCCCCCTACACCCCCTCCCTATCTCTGTAACCTTCTCCAGCCCCCCGACACCCCCTCTCTATCTCTGTAACTTCCTCCAGCCCCTACACCCCTCGCTATCTCTGTAACCTCCTCCAGCCCCCCGACAGCCCCTCCCTATCTCTGTAACCTCTTCCAGCCCCCTACACCCCTTCTCTATCTCTGTAACTTCCTCCAGCCCCTACACCCCCTCCCTATCTCTGTAACCTCTTCCAGCCCCCTACACCCCCTCCCTATCTCTTTGTTCTCCTCCAGCCCCCGACACTCCCTCCCTATCTCTGTAACCTCCCCCAGTCTGTATAAGGCTCTGGTCAGATACCATTTGGAGTATTGTCAGCAGTTTTGGGGCCCCGTATCTAAGGAAGGATGTGCTGGCCTTGGAAAGGGTCCAGAGGAGGTTCACAAGAATGATCCCTGGAATGAAGAGCTTGTTGTATGAGGAACGGTTGAGGACTCTGGGTCTGTACTCGTTGGGAGTTTAGAAGGATGAGGGGGGGATCTTATTGAAACTCACAGGATACTGCGAGGCCTGGATAGAGTGGACGTGGAGAGGATGTTTCCACTAGTAGGAAAAACTAGAACCAGAGGGAACACAACCTCAGGCTAAAGGGACGATCCTTTAGAACAGAGATGAGGAGGAATTTCTCCAGCCAGAGAGTGGTGAATGTGTGGAACTCTTTGCCGCAGAAGGCTGTGGAGGCCGGGTCATTGAGTGTCTTTAAGACAGAGATAGATAGGTTCCTGATTAATAAGGGGATCGGGGGTTATGGGGGAAAAGGCAGGAGAATGGGGATGGGAAAAATATCAGCCATGATTGAATGGCGGAGCAGACTCGATGGGCCGAGTGGCCTCATTCTGCTCCTATGTCTTATGGTCTTACTACATTCTGCACTCACTCCTTTCCTTCTCTATGAATGGTATGCTTTGTCTGTATAGCACGCAAGAAGCGATACTTTTCACTGTATCCCAATATGTGACAATAATAAATCAAATCAAGACCATCTATTGTTAAGTTGATGTATTGGAAGGTGTTGGGGAGAGTTACAGAACAAAGAGATCTAGGGGACAGGTTCATAGCTCCTTGAAAGTGGAGTCACAGGTGGACAGAGTGGTGAAGAAGGCATTCGGCATGCTTGGTTTCATCGGTCAGAACATTGAATACAGGAGTTGGGACGTCTTGTTGAAGTTGTACAAGTCATTGGTAAGGCCACACTTGGGAGACTGTGTACAGTTCTGGTCACCCTATTATAGAAAGGATATTATTAAACTAGAAAGAGTGCAGAAAGGATTTACTAGGATGCTACCGGGACTTGATGGATTGAGTTATAAGGATAGGCTGGAGAGACTGGGACTTTTTTTCTCTGGAGCGTAGGAGGCTGAGGGGTGATCTTATAGGAAGGATGTGGAAGCGCTGGAAGGAGTGCAGAGGAGATTTACCAGGATGCTGCCTGGTTTGGAGGGTAGGTCATATGAGGAAAGGTTGAGGGAGCTAGGGCTATTCTCTCTGGAGCGGAGGAGGCTGAGGGGAGACTTAATAGAGGTGTATAAAATGATGAAGGGGATAGATAGAGTGAACGTTCAAAGACTATTTCCTCGGATGGATGGAGCTATTACAAGGGGGCATAACTATAGGGTTCGTGGTGGGAGATACAGGACGGATATCAGAGGTAGGTTCTTTACGCAGAGAGTGGTTGGGGTGTGGAATGGACTGCCTGCAGTGATAGTGGAGTCAGACACTTTAGAAACATTTAAGCGGTTATTGGACAGGCACATGGAGCACACCAGGATGATAGGGAGTGGGATAGCTTGATCTTGGTTTCAGATAAAGCTCGGCACAACATCGTGGGCCGAAGGGCCTGTTCTGTGCTGTACTGTTCTATGTTCTATGTTCTATGTTATAGAGGTCTATAAAATAATGAGGGGCATAGATCAGCTAGATAGTCAATATCTTTTCCCCAAAGGTAGGGGAGTCTAAAACTAGAGGGTGTAGGTTTAAGGTGAGAGGGGAGAGATACAAAAGGGTCCAGAGGGGCAATTTTTTCACACAGAGGGTGGGTGAGTGTCTGGAACGAGCTGCCAGAGGCAGTAGTAGAGGCGGGTACAATTTTGTCTTTTAAAAAGCGTTTAGACAGTTCCATGGGTACGATGGGTATAGAGGGATATGGGGCAAACGCGGGCAATTGGGATTAGCTTAGGGGTTTAAAAAAAAAGGGGGCGGCATGGACAAGTTGGGCCGAAGGGCCTGTTTCCATAAGAACATAAGAAATAGGAGCAGGAGTAGGCCATCTGGCCCCTCGAGCCTGCCCCGCCATTCAATAAGATCATGGCTGATCTGAAGTGGATCAGTACCACTTACCCGCCCGATCCCCATAACCCTTAATTCCCTCACCGATCAGGAATCCATGTTGTAAACCTCTATGACTCTATGAGTGCTGACCCTCTACTTGTGTGTCCGTGTGGAACCCATTCTACCTGGAGTGGGGGGGATTCCATTCTGGTGGCCGCATTATTCTAGGAAGTTCTAACAAAGAACAAAGAACAGTACAGCACAGGAAACAGGCCCTTCGGCCCTCCAAGCCTGTGCCGCTCCTTGGTCCAACTAGACCAATCGTTTGTATCCCTCCATTCCCAGGCTGCTCATGTGACTATCCAGGTAAGTCTTAAACGATGTCAGCGTGCCTGCCTCCACCACCCTACTTGGCAGCGCATTCCAGGCCCCCACCACCCTCTGTGTAAAAAACGTCCCTCTGATGTCTGAGTTATACTTCGCCCCTCTCAGCTTGAGCCCGTGACCCCTCGTGATCGTCACCTCCGACCTGGGAAAAAGCTTCCCACTGTTCACCCTATCTATCCCCTTCATAATCTTGTATACCTCTATTAGATCTCTCCTCATTCTCCGTCTTTCCAGGGAGAACAACCCCAGTCTGCCCAATCTCTCCTCATAGCTAAGACCCTCCATACCAGGCAACATCCTGGTAAACCTTCTCTGCGCTCTCTCCAATGCCTCCACGTCCTTCTGGTAGTGCGGCGACCAGAACTGGACGCAGTTACTCCAAATGTGGCCTAACCAGCGTTCTATACAGCTGCATCATCAGACTCCAGCTTTTATACTCTATACCCCGTCCTATAAAGGCAAGCATACCATATGCCTTCTTCACCACCTTCTCCACCTGTGTTGCCACCTTCAAGTTTCTTCAAGAAGCAACTTTGATCAGGAAACTCTTCCTAAGGTCTTTAAAGTGTAGTCAAGTAAAGACTCGGTCTTTAAAGTGTAGTTTTTAAAAAACTAGTTTTATTAAAACATTGAAAACGCGAAACGTAAAGATGCAACAGACAGACAAACAAAGACTTGAGCCGTAGAAGGGATCCAAGGTTGGCTTAACGGCACAACAGCACCACTGAGCTCTCTCCACAGATCCCCATTGTCCCACCAGAAGCTTGGTCAATAAAACAGTTTGGCTATCTCAATTATCTCCAACTGTACCCAGGTTTTTAGCTCATTCCATCCTGGGACATGGGGTGTCGCTGGCTGGGCCCAGCATTTATTGCCCATCCCTAGTTGCCCCTTGAGAAGGTGGTGGGGAGCCGCCATCTTGAATCGCTGCGGTCCATGTTCTGTGGGTCGACCCACAATGCCGTGAGGGAGGGGATTCCAGGATTTTGACCCCAGCGACTGTGAAGGAACGGCCGATAGATTTCCCTGTCTACATCAACGGGGACCAAGTAGAAAGGGTCGAGAGCTTCATGTTATTAGGTGTCCAGATCACCAACAACCTGTCCTGGTCCCCCCCA
>NW_027593656.1:0-28810 GCF_964213995.1 Mustelus asterias
TACAATGATTCAGTGCTGAGGGAGTGCCGCACTGTCAGAGGGTCAGTACTGAGGGAGTGCCGCACTGTCAGAGGGTCAGTACTGAGGGAGTGCCGCACTGTCAGAGGGTCAGTACTGAGGGAGTGCTGCACTGTCAGAGGGTCAGTACTGAGGGAGTGCCGCACTGTCAGCGGGTCAGTACTGAGGGAGTGCCGCACTGTCAGAGGGTCAGTGCTGAGGGAGCGCCGCACTGTCAGAGAGTCAGTACTGAGGGAGTGCCGCACTGTCAGAGGGTCAGTACTGAGGGAGTGCCGCACTGTCAGAGGGTCAGTGCTGACGGAGCGCCGCACTGTCAGAGGGTCAGTACTGAGGGAGCGCCGCACTGTCAGAGAGTCAGTACTGAGGGAGTGCCGCACTGTCAGAGGGTCAGTGCTGAGGGAGCGCCGCACTGTCAGCGGGTCAGTACTGAGGGAGTGCCGCACTGTCAGAGGGTCAGTACCGAGGGAGTGCCGCACTGTCAGAGGGTCAGTACTGAGGGAATGCCGCACTAGTACTGAGGGAGCGCCGCACTGTCAGCGGGTCAGTACTGAGGGAGTGCTGCACTGTCAGAGGGTCAGTGCTGAGGGAGTGCCGCACTGTCAGAGGGTCAGTGCTGAGGGAGTGCCGCACTGTCAGAGGGTCAGTGCCGAGGGAGTGCCGCACTGTCAGAGGGTCAGTGCTGAGGGAGTGCCGCACTGTCAGAGGGTCAGTGCTGAGGGAGTGCCGCACTGTCAGAGGGTCAGTGCCGAGGGAGTGCCGCACTGTCAGAGGGTCAGTACTGAGGGAGTGCCGCACTGTCAGCGGGTCAGTACTGAGGGAGTGCTGCACTGTCAAGAGGGTCAGTCCTGAGGGAGTGCCGCACTGTCAGAGGGTCAGTGCTGAGGGACTGCCGCATTGTCAGAGGGTCAGTGCTGAGGGAGTGCCGCACTGTCAGAGGGTCAGTGCTGAGGGACTGCCGCACTGTCAGAGGGTCAGTGCTGAGGGACTGCCGCACTGTCAGAGGGTCAGTACTGAGTGAGTGCCGCACTGTCAGAGGGTCAGTGCTGAGGGAGTGCCGCATTGTCAGAGGGTCAGTGCTGAGGGACTGCCGCACTGTCAGAGGGTCAGTGCTGAGGGACTGCCGCACTGTCAGAGGGTCAGTGCTGAGGGACTGCCGCACTGTCAGAGGGTCAGTACTGAGGGAGTGCCGCACTGTCAGAGGGTCAGTACTGAGGGACTGCCGCACTGTCAGAGGGTCAGTACTGAGGGAGTGCCGCCCTGTCAGAGGGTCAGTACTGAGGGAGTGCCGCACTGTCAGAGGGTCAGTACTGAGGGAGTGCTGCACTGTCAGAGGGTCAGTACTGAGGGAGTGCCGCACTGTCAGAGGGTCAGTACTGAGGGAGTGCCGCACTGTCAGAGGGTCAGTACTGAGGGAGTGCCGCACTGTCAGAGGGTCAGTGCTGAGGGAGTGCCGCACTGTCAGAGAGTCAGTGCTGAGGGAGTGCTGCACTGTCAGAGGGTCAGTACTGAGGGAGTGCCGCACTGTCAGAGGGTCAGTACTGAGGGAGTGCCGCACTGTCAGAGGGTCAGTACTGAGGGAGTGCTGCACTGTCAGAGGGTCAGTACTGAGGGAGTGCCGCACTGTCAGAGGGTCAGTACTGAGGGAGTGCCGCACTGTCAGAGGGTCAGTGCTGAGGGAGTGCCGCACTGTCAGAGGGTCAGTGCTGAGGGAGTGCCGCACTGTCAGAGGGTCAGTACTGAGGGAGTGCTGCACTGTCAGAGGGTCAGTACTGAGGGAGTGCTGCACTGTCAGAGGATCAGTACTGAGGGAGTGCCGCACTGTCAGAGGGTCAGTACTGAGGGAGTGCCGCACTGTCAGAGGGTCAGTACTGAGGGAGTGCCGCACTGTCAGAGGGTCAGTGCTGAGGGAGTGCCGCACTGTCAGAGGGTCAGTGCTGAGGGAGTGCCGCACTGTCAGAGGGTCAGTGCTGAGGGAGTGCCGCACTGTCAGAGGGTCAGTACTGAGGGAGTGCCGCACTGTCAGAGGGTCAGTGCTGAGGGAGCGCCGCACTGTCAGAGCGTCTGTCTTTTGGACAAGACCCTATCTGTATTACAAAGTCATCGAGGTTTACAGCATGGAAACAGGCCCTTCCGCCCAACTTGTCCATGCCGCCCAGTTTTTACCACTAAGCTAGTCCCAATTGCCCGCATTTGGCCCATATCCCTCTATACCCATCGTACCCATGTAACTGTCTAAACACTTTTTAAAAGGTAAAATTGTACCCGTCTCTACTACTGCCTCTGGCAGCTTGTTCCAGACACTCACCACCCTCTGTGTGAAAGAATTGCCCCTCTGGACACTTTTGTATCTCTCCCCTCTCACCTTAAACCTATGCCCTCTAGTTTTAGACTCTCCTACCTATTGGAAAAGATGTTGACTTTCCAGCTGATCTGTGCCCCTCATTATTTTACAGGCCTCGCTAAGATCACCCCCCTTGCTCCAGGGAAGAGGGCCTGTCTATCCAGCCTCTCCGATGTTGCTGAGTCAGCTGTTATTTCTCTGGGATCTGGGCTGATGTTTTTATGAGAGCTAACATCTGGGTCATTACCACACTGCTGTCTGACAGATCAACCACTCTCGCAGTGAAGGGACTGAATGCTTTGCAATGGTAAACTTTTTCAAATCCCTTCCTGCCATGTTTCTCTTGATCCCGAGTTGATCAGTCTGTGAAACAGTTGCTGCGCCCTTATGGAGCTCCCAGGGTGATAGGGTGATGTTACTGCGCACATTACTGAACCTGGAACCAATACTTCACTGGATTCAAATTCAAATCTCTGCCTGGAAACTGGAGAGGTTGAACTTAACGCCAAATATCTGCCCTGGCTGTAAATACAAACAGCTGCTTCCTCACGTAGGGAAGGGAAGCTGCCAGCGTTACACAACATGGGTGTACATGTAACTCCAGTCCCATAGCCAGCGCCCCAGCAAGCCCAGTTCACACTCACCCAGGGTGATTGGAGATAACAATCACTCTTGCCGGTGCAAACCACATCCCGAGGACAGGCTGTAATTAACCCAGTTACAGTGCCGTCACTGAGTATAAACAGCATGAGATTGGCCAATCATACATCCACACAGGCACAGAGGGAGCGATGCTGAGCGACAAACTCATTCAAATCACTGACACGCTGAGAACTTAACCCTTTGTGCTCCATTAATTGGTCTCCTTTGGGTAGACGACAGTTATTAAATTGTCTCAAAGCCCATCACAGTAACAGTGCAAATTGAAGCCAGAAATCACAACCCTCTCAAAAAACCAGCAGGGTGTGGGGTCCATCGCTGTATAACACTGTACAGTGCTGGTGAGGACGGGTCTGTCACTGTATAACACTGGGGTACAGTGCTGGTGAGGACGGGTCTGTCACTGTATAACACTGGGGTACAGTACTGGTGGGGACAGGTCTGTCGCTGTATAACACTGGGGTACAGTACTGGTGGGGACAGGTCTGTCGCTGTATAACACTGGGGTGCAGTACAGGTGGGGACAGGTCTGTCGCTGTATAACACTGGGGTACAGTACTGCTGGGGACAGGTCTGTCACTGTATAACACTGGGGTGCAGTACTGGTGGGGTTGGGTCTGTCACTGTATAACACTGGGGTGCAGTACTGTTGGGGACAGGTCTGTCACTGTATAACACTGGGGTACAGTACTGGTGGGGATGGGTCTGTCGCTGTATAACACTGGGGTACAGTACTGGTGGGGACAGGTCTGTCACTGTATAACACTGGGGTACAGTACTGGCGGGGACAGGTCTGTCGCTGTATAACACTGGGGTACAGTACTGGTGGGGACAGGTCTGTCGCTGTATAACACTGGGGTACAGTACTGTTGGGGACGGGTCAGTCACTGTATAACACTGGGGTACAGGACTGGTGGGGACGGGTCTGTCGCTGTATAACACTGGGATACAGTACTGGTGGGGACAGGTCTGTCGCTGTATAACACTGGGGTACAGTACTGGTGGGGACTGGTCTGTCGCTGTATAACACTGTACAGTGCTGGTGGGGACGGGTCTGTCGCTGTAGAACACTGTACAGTGCTGGTGGGGACGGGTCTGTCGCTGTAGAACACTGTACAGTGCTGGCGGGGATGGGACTGTCACTGTATAACACTGTACAGTACTGGCGGGGATGGGACTGTCACTGTATAACACTGTACAGTACTGGCGGGGATGGGACTGTCACTGTATAACACTGGGGTACAGTACTGGTGGGGACAGGTCTGTCACTGTATAACACTGGGGTACAGTACTGGTCGGGATGGGTCTGTCACTGTATAACACTGGGGTACAGTACTGGTGGGGACAGGTCTGTCACTGTATAACACTGGGGTACAGTACTGGTGGGGATGGGTCTATCACTGTATAACACTCGAGTACAGTACTGGTGGGGATGGGTCTATCACTGTATAACACTCGAGTACAGTACTGGTGGGGATGGGTCTGTCGCTGTGTAACACTGGGGTACAGTACTGGTGGGGACGGGTCTGTCGCTGTATAACACTGGGGTACAGTACTGGTGGGGACGGGTCTGTCGCTGTATAACACTGGGGTACAGTACTGGTGGGGACGGGTCTGTCGCTGTATAACACTGGGGTACAGTACTGGTGGGGATGGGTCTGTCACTGTATAACACTGGGGTACAGTACTGGTGGGGATGGGTCTGTCACTGTATAACACTGGGGTACAGTACTGGTGGGGACGGGTCTGTCACTGTATAACACTGGGGTGTAGTACTGGTAGGGACGGGTCTGTCACTGTATAACACTGGGGTACAGTACTGGTGGGGACGGGTCTGTCACTGTATAACACTGGGGTACAGTACTGGTGGGGATGGGACTGTCACTGTATAACACTGGGGTACAGTACTGGTGGGGACGGGTCTGTCGCTGTATAACACTGTACAGTGCTGCCAGGAATGGGACTGTCACTGTATAACACTGGGGTGTAGTACTGGTGGGGATGGGACTGTCACTGTATAACACTGGGGTACAGTACTGGTGGGGATGGGACTGTCACTGTATAACACTGGGGTACAGTACTGGTGGGGACGGGTCTGTCGCTGTATAACACTGTACAGTGCTGCCAGGAATGGGACTGTCACTGTATAACACTGGGGTACAGTACTGGTGGGGATGGGACTGTCACTGTATAACACTGGGGTACAGTACTGGTGGGGATGGGTCTGTCGCTGTATAACACTGGGGTACAGTACTGGTAGGGACGGGTCTGTCACTGTATAACACTGGGGTACAGTACTGGTGGGGACGGGTCTGTCACTGTATAACACTGGGGTACAGTACTGGTGGGGACGGGTCTGTCACTGTATAACACTGGGGTACAGGACTGGTGGGGACGGGTCTGTCACTGTATAACACTGGGGTACAGTACTGGTGGGGATGGGTCTGTCACTGTGTAACACTGGGGTACAGGACTGGTGGGGACGGGTCTGTCACTGTATAACACTGGGGTACAGGACTGGTGGGGACGGGTCTGTCACTGTATAACACTGGGGTACAGTACTGGTGGGGACGGGTCTGTCACTGTATAACACTGGGGCACAGTACTGGTGGGGATGGGTCTGTCACGGTATAACACTAGGGTACAGTACTGGCGGGGATGGGTCTGTCACTGTATAACACTGGGGCACAGTACTGGTGGGGATGGGTCTGTCACTGTGTAACACTGGGGTACAGTACTGGTAGGGTCGGGTCTGTCACTGTATAACACTGTACAGTACTGGTAGGGTCGGGTCTGTCACTGTATAACACTGTACAGTACTGGTAGGGTCGGGTCTGTCACTGTATAACACTGTACAGTACTGGTGGGGTCGGGTCTGTCACTGTATAACACTGGGGTACAGTACTGGTGGGGACGGGTCTGTCACTGTATAATACTGGGGTACAGTACTGGTGGGGATGGGTCTGTCGCTGTATAACACTGGGGTATAGTACTGGTGAGGATGGGTCTGTCGCAGTATAACACTGGGGTACAGTACTGGTGGGGACGGGTCTGTCACTGTATAACACTGGGGTACAGTACTGGTGAGGATGGGTCTGTCGCTGTATAACATTGGGGTACAGTACTGGTGGGGATGGGTCTGTCACTGTATAATACTGGGGTACAGTACTGGTGGGGATGGGTCTGTCGCTGTATAACACTGGGGTATAGTACTGGTGAGGATGGGTCTGTCGCTGTATAACACTGGGGTACAGTACTGGTGGGGACGGGTCTGTCACTGTATAACACTGGGGTACAGTACTCGTGGGGACGAGTCTGTCACTGTATAACACTGGGGTACAGTACTAGTGGGGACGGGTCTGTCACTGTATAACACTGGGGTACAGTACTGGTGGGGACGGGTCTGTCACTGTATAACACTGGGCTACAGTACTGGTGGGGACAGGTCTGTCGCTGTATAACACTGGGGGACAGTACTGGTGAGGACGGGTCTGTCGCTGTATAACACTGGGGTACAGTACTGGTGGGGACGGGTCTGTCACTGTATAACACTGGGGTACAGTACTGGTGGGGACGGGTCTGTCACTGTATAACACTGGGGTACAGTACTAGTGGGGACGGGTCTGTCACTGTATAACACTGGGGTACAGTACTGGTGGGGACGGGTCTGTCACTGTATAACACTGGGCTACAGTACTGGTGGGGACGGGTCTGTCACTGTATAACACTGGGGTACAGTACTGGTGGGGACGGGTCTGTCGCCGTATAACTCTGGGGTACAGTACTGGTGGGGTTGGGTCTGTCGCTGTATAACACTGGGGTACAGTACTGGTGGGGTTGGGTCTGTCACTGTATAACACTGGGGTACAGTACTGGTGGGGACGGGTCTGTCACTGTATAACACTGGGGTACAGTACTGGTGGGGACGGGTCTGTCGCTGTATAACACTGGGGTACAGTACTGGTGGGGACAGGTCTGTCGCTGTATAACACTGGGGTACAGTACTGTTGGGACGGGTCTGTCGCTGTCTAACACTGGGGTACAGTACTGGTGGGGATGGGTCTGTCACTGTATAACATTGGGGTACAGTCCTGGCGGGGACGGGTCTGTCACTGTATAACACTGGGGTATAGTACTGGTGGGGACGGGTCTGTCGCTGTATAACACTGGGGTACAGTACTGGTGGGGACGGGTCTGTCACTGTATAACACTGGGGTATAGTACTGGTGGGGACGGGTCTGTCACTGTATAACACTGGGGTATAGTACTAGTGGGGACGGGTCTGTCACTGTATAACACTGGGGAACAGTACTGGTGGGGACGGGTCTGTCGCTGTATAACACTGGGGTACAGTACTGGTGGGGACGGGTCTGTCACTGTATAACACTGGGGTATAGTACTGGTGGGGACAGAGGTGTGATTTTGTAAGTGTGTTAGTGTTGAGCAGGGTGTCTGTCTCAGGCTGCTGGGGTTTGTTTGCTCTGTGAGCTGAGGCTGGTTTTTCACTACTGTTCCATTGCTAATGAGTCAGTGTATTATCGCCACTCCGCCCCCTGCAGACTGGGGACTGTGCTCTCCATGTTCACACACAGGCTGGGATTACAGGGTGGAACCTGTTCCTCGGTTCAATTGCACAACAGTGTCTCTGGAAGAGCAGCATTCCTAAAGCACAATGTGCTGTGTGGGCTCACTCACTGCTCAGGGCAGTTTGAATTCAGCATGTTCCCGTGTGCTTGAAGATGGACAGGCTGGGCAAGGACAGCAGCTTTCAAAGAACAAAGAACAATACAGCACAGGAACGGGCCCTTCGGCCCTCCAAGCCCGCGCCGCTCCCTGGTCCAAACTAGACCATTCTTTTGTATCCCTCCATTCCCACTCCGTTCATGTGGCTATCTAGATAAGTCTTAAACGTTCCCAGTGTGTCCGCCTCCACCACCTTGCCCGGCAGCGCATTCCAGGCCCCCATCACCCTCTGTGTAAAATATGTCCTTCTGATATCCGTGTTAAACCTCCCCCCCTTCACCTTGAACCTGTGACCCCTCGTGAACGTCACCACCGACCTGGGGAAAAGCTTCCCACCGTTCACCCTATCTATGCCTTTCATAATTTTATACACCTCTATTAAGTCTCCCCTCATCCTCCGTCTTTCCAGGGAGAACAACCCCAGTTTACCCAATCTCTCCTCATAACTAAGCCCCTCCATACCAGGCAACATCCTGGTAAACATAAGAAATAGGAGCAGGAGTAGGCCATCTAGCCCCTCGAGCCTGCCCCGCCATTCAATAAGATCATGGCTGATCTGACGTGGATCAGTACCACTTACCCGCCTGATCCCCATAACCCTTAATTCCCTTACCGATCAGGAATCCATCCATCCGCGCTTTAAACATATTCAGCGAGGTAGCCTCCACCACCTCAGTGGGCAGAGAATTCCAGAGATTCACCACCCTCTGGGAGAAGAAGTTCCTCCTCAACTCTGTCTTAAACCGACCCCCCTTTATTTTGAGGCTGTGTCCTCTAGTTTTAACTTCCTTACTAAGTGGAAAGAATCTCTCCGCCTCCACCCTATCCAGCCCCCGCATTATCTTATAAGTCTCCATAAGATCCCCCCTCATCCTTCTAAACTCCAACGAGTACAAACCCAATCTCCTCAGCCTCTCCTCATAATCCAAACCCCTCATCTCCGGTATCAACCTGGTGAACCTTCTCTGCACTCCCTCCAATGCCAATATATCCTTCCTCATATAAGGGGACCAATACTGCACACAGTATTCCAGCTGCGGCCTCACCAATGCCCTGTACAGGTGCATCAAGACATCCCTGCTTTTATATTCTATCCCCCTCGCGATATAGGCCAACATCCCATTTGCCTTCTTGATCACCTGTTGTACCTGCAGACTGGGCTTTTGCGTCTCATGCACAAGGACCCCCAGGTCCCTTTGCACGGTAGCATGTTTTAATTTGTTTCCATTGAGATAGTAATCCCATTTGTTATTATTTCCTCCAAAGTGTATAACCTCGCATTTCTCAACGTTATACTCCATTTGCCATATCCTCGCCCACTCACTCAGCCTGTCCAAATCTCTCTGCAGATCTTCTCCGTCCTCCACACGATTCACTTTTCCACTTATCTTTGTGTCGTCTGCAAACTTCGTTACCCGACACTCCGTCCCCTCCTCCAGATCATCTATATAAATGGTAAACAGTTGCGGCCCGAGTACCGATCCCTGCGGCACGCCACTAGTTACCTTCCTCCAACCGGAAAAACACCCATTTATTCCGACTCTTTGCTTCCTGTTGGATAGCCAGTCCCCAATCCCCTCCTCTGTACTCTCTCCAAAGCCTCCACGTCCTTCTGGTAGTGTGGCGACCAGAACTGGACGCAGTATTCCAAATGCGGCCGAACCAACGTTCTATACATCACAGATCACAGAAACCCGACAGTGCAGAAGGAGGCCATTCGGCCCATCAAGTCTGCACCGACCAGAATCCCACCCAGACCCTACCCCCACATATTTTTACCTGTTAATCCCTCTAACCTACGCATCTCAGCACTCTAAGGGGCAATTTTCTTTTTAACCTGGCCAATCAACCTAACCCGCACATCTTTGGACTGTGGGAGGAAACCGGGGCACCCGGAGGAAACCCACGCAGACACGAGGAGAATGTGCAAACTCCACACAGACAGCGACCCAAGCCGGGAATCGAACCCAGGTCCCTGGAGCTGTGAAGCAGCAGTGCTAACCACTGTGCTACCGTGCCGCCCATTTGCAACATCAGACCCCAACTTTTATACTCTATGCCCCGTCCTCTGATCGATGTTAATTATGGATCTTTCAGATGGTCGTAGCTGGGCACCACAGCCAGAAGAGAGATACAACGTAGATTCTAAACATTGGCTCTGTTCACTCCCCACTGACGCTGTCAGACCTGCTGAGATCTTCCAGCATTTTCTGTTTGTGTCAGAGATATTCTGCCACATTGAATGGATTTTAGTCCATGGTGGGGTTTGAAGCCACGAACTCAGCAGTATCACAACCCAGCCACCTGGAGTTCCATTTTCACCTCCTTTCACATCATCCCTTTTGTCAGTTAATATCTCCTGCCTTCCAGTGAATCACAGACCGTCTCCTTCATCCTCTGTACTTCCTTCAAACTGCTTACATCTCAGACTTTCACAGAGTCTAAAACATCACTGAGCTAAAACATGAACTGTTTCTCTCTCCACAGATGGCCTGATACTTGCTGCATGTCTGCTGATTATTACACAGCAGAGATTCGGAGCAAAGAGCAGCGTGAAGCGGGGGAAGAAAACACTGCAGAGATCAATGGCACAAAGGGCAAAGAGTGACAGAGCGAGGGAAGGAGAGAGAAGTGATCTGTCTCTGTACAGAGAGATCAAAATTTAAAGTTTATTTATTAGTTACAAGTAGGCTTACATTAACACGGAAATGAAGTTACTGTGAGAATCCCCTGGTCGTCACACTCCGGCACCTGTTCGGGTACATTGAGGGAGAATTTAGCATGGCCAATGCACCCTAACCCGCACGTCTTTCGGACTGTGGGAGGAAACTGGAGCACCCGGAGGAAACCCACGCAGACACGGGGAGAACGTGCAGACTCCGCACAGTGACTCAAGCCGGGAATAAACCCAGGTCCCTCGCGCTGTGAGGTAGCAGTGCTAACCACTGTGCCATCCCAGACGGATTGGTGTGTGTGAGAGAGAGAGAGAATGGATTTGTCTCTGTACAGAGGGATTGATGAAAGAGGGAGGAGGGAGAGACAGGAGGCAGCTATATTTTTGTCTCATCTACCCAGGCTGTAAATTCCACTCCTCCATGCAACAAGATGCCCCACTGCAGATGATGTTGTGGATCCAGAATTGGGTTCCTCAGTCTGAAGATTTGTGAAGTTTGTGGATGAGATGAAGATTGGTGGAGTTGCTGATAGTGCCGGGGATTGTCCTATACAACAGGATAGAGATAGATTGGAGACAGCAATGGCAGATGGAGTTTAATCCGGAGAAATGTGAGGTGGTGCATTTTGGAGAATCACATTGAGATAGACTCTCCACCCTTAGATAGATGTCAATTTTATACTTTAAATGGCAGAACCCTGAGGAGCATTAAGATACAGAGGGATCTGGGCGGCAGGTCCACAGTTCCCTAAAAGTGGCAACACAGGTGGCCAAGGTGATTAAGAAGGCATATGACATGCTTGCCTTCATCAGCCGGGGCACTGAGTACAAGAGTTGGGAAATCATGTTGCAGCTACATGAAACCTTGGTTAGGCTGCATTCGGAGTATTGTACAGGCTGAGTGAGTGGGCGAGGATCTGGCAGATGGAGTAGAACGTTGACAAATGTGAGGTTATTCACTTTGGAAGAAACAATAACAAACTGGATTATTATCTAAATGGAAAGAAATTACAACATGCTGCTGTGCAGAGGGATCTGGGGGTCCTTGTGCATGAGACGCAAAAACCCAGTCTGCAGGTACAACAGGTGATCAAGAAGGCAAATGGGATGTTGGCCTATATCGCAAGGGGGATAGAATATAAAAGCAGAGATGTCTTGCTGCATCTGTACAGGGCATTGGTGAGGCCGCAGCTGGAATACTGTATGCAGTATTGGTCCCCTTATTTGCGGAAGGATATATTGGCATTGGAGGGAGTGCAGAGAAGGTTCACCAGGTTGATACCAGAGATGAGGGGTGTTGATTATGAGGAGAGACTGAGCAGATTGGGTTTGTATTCGTTGGAATTTAGAAGGCTGAGGGGGGATCTTATAGAGACCGATAAGATAATGAAGGGGCTGGATAGGGTAGAGATGGAGAGATTCTTTCCACTTAGAAAGGAAACTAGAACGAGAGGGCACAGCCTCAAAATAAAGGGGGGTCAGTTTAGGACAGAGTTGAGGAGGAACTTCTTCTCAGAGGGTGGTGAATCTCTGGAATTCTCTGCCCACTGAAGTGGTGGAGGCTACCTCGCTGAATATGTTTAAATCACGGATAGATGGATTCCTGATCGGTAAGGGAATTAAGGGTTATGGGGATCAGGCGGGTAAGTGGAACTGATCCACTTCAGATCAGCCATGATCTTATTGAATGGCGGGGCAGGCTCGAGGGGCTAGATGGCCTACTCCTGCTCCTATTTCTTATGTTCTTGTGTGCAGTTCTGGTCGCCACACTACCAGAAGGATGTGGAAGCTTTGGAGAGAGTGTAAAGGTGTTGCCTGGTCTCAAGGATGTTGGCTATGAGGAGAGGTTGAATAAACTAGGATTGTTTTCACTGGAAAGACGGAGGCTGAGGGGAGACCTGATAGAGGTCTACAGAATGATGAGAGGCACAGACAGGGTGGAGAGTCAGAGGCTTTTTCCCAGGGTGGAAGTGTCAGTTACAAGGGGCACAGGCTCAAAGTGAGAGGGGGAAAGTTTATGGGAGATGTGCGGGGGGGAGGTTTCTCACGCAGAGAGTGGTGGGTGCCTGGAACGCACTGCCAGAGGAGGTGGTGGAAGCAGGAACATTAGAACATAGAACATTACAGCGCAGTACAGGCCCTTCGGCCCTCGATGTTGCGCCGACCAGTGGAACCAATCTAAAGCCCCTCTAATCTACACTATTCCAATATCATCCATATGTTTATCCAATAACCACTTGAACGCTCTCAACGTTGACGAGTCCACCACTGCTGCAGGCAGGGCATTCCACGCCCTTACTACTCTCTGAGTAAAGAACCTACCTCTAACATCTGTCCTATATCTCTCACCCCTCAATTTAAAGCTATGTCCCCTCGTGCTAGCCAACACCATCCGAGGAAAAAGGCTCTCACTATCCACCCTATCTAATCCTCTGATCATCTTGTATGCCTCTATTAAGTCACCTCTTAACCTTCTTCTCTCTAACGAAAACAACCTCAAGCTCCTCAGCCTTTCCTCATACGATTTTCCCACCAAACCAGGCAACATCCTGGTAAATCTCCTCTGCACCCTTTCCAACACTTCCACATCTTTCCTATAATACGGCGACCAGAACTGTACGCAATACTCCAAATGCGGCCGCACCAGAGTTTTGTACAGTTGCAACATTAGCAACATTTAAGAGGCAGCTGGATGGGTCCATGAACAAAGAACAAAGAAAATTACAGCACAGGAACAGGCCCTTCGGCCCCTCCAAGCCTGCACCGACCATGCTGCCCGACTGAACTAAAACCCCCTACCCTTCCGGGGACCATATCCCTCCATTCCCATCCTATTCATGTATTTGTCCTGACGCCCCTTAAAAGTCACTAATGAATAGGGAGGGAATAAAGGGATACAGACAGAGTAAGGGCAGAAGGTTTTTTTAGTTTAGTTAGGGCATCATGATCAGCACAGGCTTGGAGGGCCGAAGGGCCTGATCCTGTGCTGTACCTTTCTTTGCTTGTTGAAGCCTGAGGAACACTGAGTTTCGGATAGAGGGATGAATGAGACACCGACAGAATGAACAGTTGTACCTCTGTATGGAGAGATGGACGATGGCGAGATAATAGCAGTATATCTGTGCAGACATCACTCGGATGAGGAGAGAGAGAGATACACAGAAACAGAGAGGCTGGAAGGACATAGAAATAGTAGACCATTCAGCCCATCAAGCCTGCTCTGCCATCCCACAAGATCATCACTGATTGGATGGTTGTCTTCCCTCCACTTTCCTGTCTGTCTCCCATGACCCTCGACCCCCTTGTTGATCTGAAATCTGTCTAACTCGGCCTTGAATCTATTCGCTGCTCCAGCCTCACTGCTCTCTGGGGGTGAGAATCCCAAAGACTAATGACCCTCTGAGAAGAAGCTTCCCCTCACCTCCATCTTCAATGGGACACCCCCTTATTCTGAAGCTGCCCCTGTTCCAGATCCCCCCCCACAAGGGGAAACATCTCAGCTCCCACCCTGTCAAGCCCCCTCAGAACCTTGTTTTAATACAATCACCTCTCATTCTAAACTCCAGGGAGATTGGGCCCAATCCTGCTTAACATTTCCTCATAAGACAAATCCCTTCATCCCAGGAATCCATCGAGTGAACCTTCTCTGAACTGCTTCCAATGTGAGTATATCCCTCTTCAAGTAAGGGAGCACAACTGTACACAGTTCTCACAGTGTGGCCTCACCAATGTCCGGTACTGTTGTGGCGAGACTTCCCTGCTTTTATATTCCATCCCCTTGGATTGAAGCTAACATTCTATTGCATTTCTAGTTACTTACTGTAGCTGCATGCTGATATTTTGCAATTCCAGTCCAAGGGCACCCAGATCCCTCTGCCCCAGGGTATTCTACAGTCTCTGTTTCAGTAATATTGTGCTTTTGGCTACAACACAATTGGTCCCTTTAGCCAAGTTACTGGAAATAATTGAAGCCCCAGCATTGATCCACATACCGCGACACTAATTACTGTTTTTAACATGAAAGTGACCCATTTATCCTGTTTCTTGTTAGCTAGCCAACTCTCTAACCATGCTGATATATCATCCTCCAACACCAGGAGCTCTTATCCTGTCCTTTCCTGTGGCACTTTATCAAATGCCTTTTAGAAATCCAAATACACGACATCGGAATCAGGAGCAGGAGACAAATCCAGCCCTTTGAGCCGGCTCCGCCGTCCAATCAGATCATGTCTGATCTCCCCCTGCTCTCAAATCCACCTCCCCACCTGTTCCCCACACCCCCTTATCCCTTTATCAGAAATATATCTGTCTCCTTCGTGAAACCATTCAATGATTCAGACTCCCCCGCGCGATGGGGCAGCGAGTTCCACAAATTCACCACCCTCTGCGAGAAGTAGTTCCTCCTCATCTCAGTTTTAAATCCACCGCCTCTCAGCGTTTACCTGTGACCTCTTGTTCTAGATTGCCCCACACGGGGGGAACGCTTGGTCCACACTTACTTTATCAATCCCTTTTTAAATTTTATATACCTCGATCAGATCCCCTCTCCTCCTTCTAAACCCCAGCGAGTATAAACCCAAACTGTTTCATCTCTCCTCAGACGTCAACCCCTTCATCCCCGGAATCAATCTGGGGAACCTCCTCTGAACTGCCTCCAATGCTGCCACATCCTTCCTCAAATAAGGAGACCCAAACTGGACTCAATACTCCAGATGTGGTCTCACCAACACCCTAAACAACTGCAACAACACGCATCTACTTTTATACTCCAGTCCCTCTGCAATAAATTCCAACATCCCATTGGCCTTTTTATTACGTGCTGCACCTGCATACCGACACCCAGATCCCTCTGCCCCGAACACAGACCCCCAGATCCCTCTGCCCCGAACACAGACCCCCAGATCCCTCTGCCCCGAACACAGACACCCAGATCCCTCTGCCCCGAACACCGACCCCCAGATCCCTCTGCCCCGAACACCGACACCCAGATCCCTCTGCCCCGAACACAGACACCCAGATCCCTCTGCCCCGAGCGCAGACACCCAGATCCCTCTGCCCCGAACACAGACACCCAGATCCCTCTGCCCAGAACACAGACACCCAGATCCCTCTGCCCCGAACACAGACCCCCAGATCCCTCTGCCCCGAACACAGACACCCAGATCCCTCTGCCCCGAACACAGACACCCAGATCCCTCTGCCCCGAACACAGACACCCAGATCCCTCTGCCCCGAACACAGACACCCAGATCCCTCTGCCCCGAACACAGACACCCAGATCCCTCTGCCCCGAACACAGACACCCAGATCCCTCTGCCCCGAACACAGACACCCAGATCCCTCTGCCCCGAACACAGACACCCAGATCCCTCTGCCCCGAACACAGACACCCAGATCCCTCTGCCCCGAACACAGACCCCCAGATCCCTCTGCCCCGAACACAGACCCCCAGATCCCTCTGCCCCGAACACAGACACCCAGATCCCTCTGCCCCGAACACCGACCCCCAGATCCCTCTGCCCCGAACACCGACACCCAGATCCCTCTGCCCCGAACACAGACACCCAGATCCCTCTGCCCCGAGCGCAGACACCCAGATCCCTCTGCCCCGAACACAGACACCCAGATCCCTCTGCCCTGAACACAGACACCCAGATCCCTCTGCCCCGAACACAGACACCCAGATCCCTCTGCCCCGAACACAGACACCCAGATCCCTCTGCCCCGAACACAGACACCCAGATCCCTCTGCCCCGAACACAGACACCCAGATCCCTCTGCCCCGAACACAGACACCCAGATCCCTCTGCCCCGAACACAGACACCCAGATCCCTCTGCCCCGAACACTGACACCCAGATCCCTCTGCCCCGAGCGCAGACACTCAGATCCCTCTGCCCCGAACACAGACACCCAGATCCCTCTGCCCCGAACACAGACACCCAGATCCCTCTGCCCCGAACACAGACACCCAGATCCCTCTGCCCCGAACACAGACACCCAGATCCCTCTGCCCCGAACACAGACACCCAGATCCCTCTGCCCCGAACACAGACACCCAGATCCCTCTGCCCCGAACACAGACACCCAGATCCCTCTGCCCCGAACACAGACACCCAGATCCCTCTGCCCCGAACACAGACACCCAGATCCCTCTGCCCCGAACACAGACACCCAGATCCCTCTGCCCCGAACACAGACACCCAGATCTCTCTGCCCCGAACACAGACACCCAGATCCCTCTGCCCCGAACACAGACACCCAGATCCCTCTGCCCCGAACACAGACACCCAGATCCCTCTGCCCCGAACACAGACACCCAGATCCCTCTGCCCCGAACACAGACACCCAGATCCCTCTGCCCCGAACACAGACACCCAGATCCCTCTGCCCCGAACACAGACACCCAGATCCCTCTGCCCCGAACACAGACACCCAGATCCCTCTGCCCCGAACACAGACACCCAGATCCCTCTGCCCCGAACACTGACACCCAGATCCCTCTGCCCCGAGCGCAGACACTCAGATCCCTCTGCCCCGAACAGACACCCAGATCCCTCTGCCCCGAACACAGACACCCAGATCCCTCTGCCCCGAACACAGACACCCAGATCCCTCTGCCCCGAACACAGGCACCCAGATCCCTCTGCCCCGAACACAGACACCCAGATCCCTCTGCCCCGAACACAGACACCCAGATCCCTCTGCCCCGAACGCACACACCCAGATCCCTCTGCCCCAAACACAGACACCCAGATCCCTCTGCCCCGAACACAGACACCCAGATCCCTCTGCCCCGAACACAGACCCCCAGATCCCTCTGCCCCGAACACCGAGACCCAGATCCCTCTGCCCCGAACACAGGCACCCAGATCCCTCTGCCCCAAACACACACACCCAGATCCCTCTGCCCCAAACACAGACACCCAGATCCCTCTGCCCCGAACACACACACCCAGATCCCTCTGCCCCAAACACAGACACCCAGATCCCTCTGCCCCGAACACAGACACCCAGATCCCTCTGCCCCGAACACAGACACCCAGATCCCTCTGCCCCGAACACAGACACCCAGATCCCTCTGCCCTGAACACAGACACCCAGATCCCTCTGCCCAGAAGACACACACCCAGATCCCTCTGCCCCGAACACAGACACCCAGATCCCTCTGCCCCGAACACAGACCCCCAGATCCCTCTGCCCAGAACACACACACCCAGATCCCTCTGCCCAGAACACACACACCCAGATCCCTCTGCCCCGAACACAGACACCCAGATCCCTCTGCCCAGAACACGGACACCCAGATCCCTCTGCCCCGAACACAGACACCCAGATCCCTCTGCCCCAAACACACACACCCAGATCCCTCTGCCCAGAACACCGACACCCAGATCCCTCTGCCCCGAACACAGACACCCAGATCCCTCTGCCCCGAACACACAGGCACCCAGATCCCTCTGCCCCGAACACAGACACCCAGATCCCTCTGCCCCGAACACAGACACCCAGATCCCTCTGCCCCAAACACACACACCCAGATCCCTCTGCCCAGAACACAGACACCCAGATCCCTCTGCCCAGAACACCGACACCCAGATCCCTCTGCCCTGACGTATTTTGAATCTGTTTTTTATTCAGGTAATAATTTGCCTTCCTTATTTTTCTGCTAAAATGGACACCCCCCTCACACATATCCACATTAAACCCCATCTGCCAAATTTTGGCCCTTTCTCCGAGCCTATCAAGATCCATCTGTAAAATCTTTATATCCTCTTCACTGCCTGCTTTCCCACCTATTTTAGTATCATCCACAAATTTTGCAATGTTACAAATTTTGCAATGTTACACTCTGTCCCTGCTTGCAGATCATTGATATAGATTGTAAACAGTTGAGGTTTGAGGACCGACCCCTGTGGCACCCCCCGCTAGTTACATTTCACCAGCCAGAGAAGGGCCCATTCATCGACATCTACAGGTTCCCCGTTATCCAGCCTCCCTCTCACATCCTCAAACAACTCCAATCAATTTGTCAAAGACAATTTCCCTTTCACAAAACCATGAACACCGGAATTCGGAGCGGGGTCGGCCATTCAGCCCCAGTCTGTTCTGCCACTTGCTAATATCATGGCTAATTGGACTGTGGTTTTAACCTCACTTTCAGGAACCCGCCCCACCCACACACACACGGGAACACGCCCCACCCACACACACACGGGAACACGCCCCACCCACACACACACGGGAACACGCCCCACCCACACACACACGGGAACACGCCCCACCCACACACACACGGGAACACGCCCCACCCACACACACACGGGAACACGCCCCACCCACACACACACGGGAACACGCCCCACCCACACACACACGGGAACACGCCCCACCCACACACACACGGGAACCCGCCCCGCCCGCACACACACGGGAACACGCCCCACCCACACACACACGGGAACACGCCCCACCCACACACACACGGGAACACGCCCCACCCACACACACACGGGAACACGCCCCACCCACACACACACGGGAACACGCCCCACCCACACACACACGGGAACACGCCCCACCCACACACACACGGGAACCCGCCCCGCCCGCACACACACGGGAACACGCCCCACCCACACACACACGGGAACCCGCCCCGCCCACACACACACGGGAACACGCCCCACCCACACACACACGGGAACACGCCCCACCCACACACACACGGGAACCCGCCCCACCCGCACACACACGGGAACCCGCCCCACCCGCACACACACGGGAACACGCCCCGCCCGCACACACACGGGAACCCGCCCCACCCACACACACACGGGAACCCGCCCCACCCACACACACACGGGAACCCGCCCCGCCCACACACACACGGGAACCCGCCCCGCCCACACACACACGGGAACACGCCCCGCCCACACACACACGGGAACCCGCCCCGCCCGCACACACACGGGAACCCGCCCCGCCCGCACACACACGGGGCCCCGCCCCGCCCGCACACACACGGGAACCCGCCCCACCCGCCCGCACACACGGGAACCCGCCCCGCCCACACACACACGGGAACCCGCCCCGCCCACACACACACGGGAACCCGCCCCACCCACACACACACGGGAACCCGCCCCACCCACACACACACACACGGGAACCCGCCCCACCCACACACACACACACGGGAACCCGCCCCACCCGCACACACACGGGAACCCGCCCCACCCGCACACACACGGGAGCCCGCCCCGCCCACACACACACGGGAACCCGCCCCGCCCGCACACACACGGGAACCCGCCCGACCCACACACACGGGAACCCGCCCCGCCCGCACACACACGGGAACCCGCCCCGCCCACACACACACGGGAACCCGCCCCACCCACACACACGGGAACCCGCCCCACCCACACACACACGGGAACCCGCCCCGCCCGCACACGGGAACCCGCCCCGCCCACACACACGGGAACCCGCCCCACCCACACACACACGGGAACCCGCCCCACCCACACACACGGGAACCCGCCCCACCCACACACACGGGAACCCGCCCCACCCACACACACACGGGAACCCGCCCCGCCCACACACACACGGGAACCCGCCCCACCCACACACACACGGGAACCCGCCCCGCCCGCACACGGGAACCCGCCCCGCCCACACACACGGGAACCCGCCCCGCCCACACACACACGGGAACCCGCCCCGCCCACACACACACGGGAACCCGCCCCGCCCACACACACGGGAACCCGCCCCGCCCACACACACGGGAACCCGCCCCGCCCACACACACACGGGAACCCGCCCCACCCACACACACACACACGGGAACCCGCCCCACCCACACACACACGGGAACCCGCCCCACCCGCACACGGGAACCCGCCCCGCCCGCACACACACGGGAACACGCCCCGCCCGCACACACACGGGAACACGCCCCACCCACACACACACAGGAACACGCCCCGCCCACACACACACGGGAACCCGCCCCGCCCGCACACACACGGGAACCCGCCCCGCCCGCACACACACGGGAACCCGCCCCGCCCACACACACACGGGAACACGCCCCGCCCACACACACACGGGGACCCGCCCGGCCGGACACACACAGGAACCCGCCCCGCCCACACACACACGGGAACCCGCCCCGCCCACACACACACGGGAACCCACCCCACCCACACACACACAGGAACACGCCCCGCCCACACACACACGGGAACCCGCCCTGCCCACACACACACGGGAACCCGCCCCGCCCACACACACGGGAACCCGCCCCGCCCACACACACACGGGAACCCGCCCCGCCCGCACACACACGGGAACCCGCCCCGCCCACACACACACAGGAACCCGCCCCGCCCGCACACACACGGGAACCCGCCCCGCCCACACACACACGGGAACCCGCCCCGCCCACACACACACGGGAACCCGCCCCGCCCACACACACACGGGAACCCGCCCCACCCACACACACACACGGGAACCCGCCCCACCCACACACACACGGGAACCCGCCCCACCCGCACACACACGGGAGCCCGCCCCGCCCACACACACACGGGAACCCGCCCCGCCCGCACACACACGGGAACCCGCCCGACCCACACACACGGGAACCCGCCCCGCCCGCACACACACGGGAACCCGCCCCGCCCACACACACACGGGAACCCGCCCCACCCACACACACGGGAACCCGCCCCACCCACACACACACGGGAACCCGCCCCGCCCGCACACGGGAACCCGCCCCGCCCACACACACACGGGAACACGCCCCGCCCACACACACACGGGAACCCGCCCCACCCACACACACGGGAACCCGCCCCACCCACACACACACGGGAACCCGCCCCACCCACACACACGGGAACCCGCCCCACCCACACACACACGGGAACCCGCCCCGCCCACACACACACGGGAACCCGCCCCACCCACACACACACGGGAACCCGCCCCGCCCGCACACGGGAACCCGCCCCGCCCACACACACGGGAACCCGCCCCGCCCACACACACACGGGAACCCGCCCCGCCCACACACGGGAACCCGCCCCGCCCACACACGGGAACCCGCCCCGCCCACACACACGGGAACCCGCCCCGCCCACACACACACGGGAACCCGCCCCACCCACACACACACACACGGGAACCCGCCCCAACCACACACACACGGGAACCCGCCCCACCCGCACACGGGAACCCGCCCCGCCCGCACACACACGGGAACACGCCCCGCCCGCACACACACGGGAACACGCCCCACCCACACACACACAGGAACACGCCCCGCCCACACACACACGGGAACCCGCCCCGCCCGCACACACACGGGAACCCGCCCCGCCCGCACACACACGGGAACCCGCCCCGCCCACACACACACGGGAACACGCCCCGCCCACACACACACGGGGACCCGCCCGGCCGGACACACACAGGAACCCGCCCCGCCCACACACACACGGGAACCCGCCCCGCCCACACACACACGGGAACCCGCCCCGCCCACACACACACGGGAACACGCCCCGCCCACACACACACGGGAACCCGCCCTGCCCACACACACATGGGAACCCGCCCCGCCCACACACACGGGAACCCGCCCCGCCCACACACACACGGGAACCCGCCCCGCCCGCACACACACGGGAACCCGCCCCGCCCACACACACACAGGAACCCGCCCCGCCCGCACACACACGGGAACCCGCCCCGCCCGCGCACACACACGGGAACCCGCCCCGCCCACACACACACGGGAACCCGCCCCGCCCGCACACACACGGCAACCCGCCCCGCCCGCACACACACGGGAACCCGCCCCGCCCGCACACACACGGGAACCCGCCCCACCCACACACACACGGGAACACGCCCCACCCACACACACACGGGAACCCGCCCCGCCCGCACACACACGGGAACCCGCCCCGCCCACACACACACGGGAACCCGCCCCGCCCGCACACACACGGGAACCCGCCCCGCCCACACACACACGGGAACCCGCCCCGCCCGCACACACACGGGAACCCGCCCCGCCCGCACACACACGGGAACCCGCCCCGCCCACACACACACGGGAACCCGCCCCGCCCGCACACACACGGGAACCCGCCCCGCCCACACACACACGGGAACCCGCCCCGCCCACACACACACGGGAACACGCCCCGCCCACACACACACGGGAACACGCCCCACCCACACACACACGGGAACCCGCCCCGCCCGCACACACACGGGAACCCGCCCCGCCCACACACACACGGGAACCCGCCCCGCCCGCACACACACGGGAACCCGCCCCGCCCACACACACACGGGAACCCGCCCCGCCCGCGCACACACGGGAACCCGCCCCACCCACACACACACGGGAACCCGCCCCGCCCACACACACACAGGAACCCGCCCCGCCCGCACACACACGGGAACCCGCCCCGCCCGCACACACACGGGAACCCGCCCCGCCCGCACACACACGGGAACCCGCCCCGCCCGCACACACACACACGGGAACCCGCCCCGCCCACACACACACACACGGGAACCCGCCCCGCCCACCCGCACACACACGGGAACCCGCCCCGCCCACACACACACGGGAACCCGCCCCACCCACACACACACGGGAACCCGCCCCACCCACACACACACACACGGGAACCCGCCCCGCCCGCACACACACGGGAACCCGCCCCGCCCACACACACACGGGAACCCGCCCCGCCCACACACACACGGGAACCGTCCCGCCCACACACACACGGGAACCCGCCCCGCCCACACACACACGGGAACCCGCCCCGCCCGCACACACACAGGAACCCGCCCCGCCCACACACACACGGGAACCCGCCCCGCCCGCACACGGGAACCCGCCCCGCCCGCACACACACGGGAACCCGCCCCGCCCACACACACACGGGAACCCGCCCCGCCCACACACACACGGGAACCCGCCCCGCCCACACACACACGGGAACCCGCCCCGCCCACACACACACGGGAACCCGCCCCGCCCACACACACATGGGAACCCGCCCCGCCCGCACACGGGAACCCGCCCCACCCAAACACACACGGGAACCCGCCCCGCCCACACACACACGGGAACCCGCCCCGCCCACACACACGGGAACCCGCCCCGCCCACACACACACGGGAACCCGCCCCGCCCACACACGGGAACCCGCCCCGCCCGCCCACACACGGGAACCCGCCCCGCCCACACACACACGGGAACCCGCCCCACCCACACACACACGGGAACCCGCCCCACCCACACACACACACACGGAACCCGCCCCGCCCGCACACACACGGGAACCCGCCCCGCCCACACACACACGGGAACCCGCCCCGCCCACACACACACGGGAACCGTCCCGCCCACACACACACGGGAACCCGCCCCGCCCACACACACACGGGAACCCGCCCCGCCCGCACACACAGGAACCCGCCCCGCCCACACACACACGGGAACCCGCCCCGCCCGCACACGGGAACCCGCCCCGCCCACACACACACGGGAACCCGCCCCGCCCACACACACACGGGAACCCGCCCCGCCCACACACACACGGGAACCCGCCCCGCCCACACACACACGGGAACCCGCCCCGCCCACACACACACGGGAACCCGCCCCGCCCACACACACATGGGAACCCGCCCCGCCCGCACACGGGAACCCGCCCCACCCAAACACACACGGGAACCCGCCCCGCCCACACACACACGGGAACCCGCCCCGCCCACACACACGGGAACCCGCCCCGCCCACACACACACGGGAACCCGCCCCGCCCACACACGGGAACCCGCCCCGCCCGCCCACACACGGGAACCCGCCCCGCCCACACACACACGGGAACCCGCCCCGCCCACACACACACGGGAACCCGCCCCGCCCACACACACACGGGAACCCGCCCCGCCCACACACACGGGAACCCGCCCCGCCCACACACACACGGGAACCCGCCCCGCCCACACACACACGGGAACCCGCCCCGCCCGCACACACACGGGAACCCGCCCCGCCCGCACACTCACGGGAACCCGCCCCGCCCACACACACACGGGAACCCGCCCCGCCCGCACACACACAGGAACCCGCCCCGCCCGCACACACACAGGAACCCGCCCCGCCCACACACACACGGGAACCCGCCCCACCCACACACACACGGGAACCGGCCCCACCCACACACACACGGGAACCCGCCCCGCCCGCACACACACGGGAACCCGCCCCGCCCGCACACACACGGGAACCCGCCCCGCCCACACACACGGGAACCCGCCCCGCCCACACACACGGGAACCCGCCCCGCCCACACACACGGGAACCCGCCCCGCCCGCGCACACACGGGAACCCGCCCCACCCACACACACGGGAACCCGCCCCGCCCGCACACACACGGGAACCCGCCCGCACACACACGGGTCCCCGCCCCGCCCGCACACGGGAACCCGCCCCGCCCGCACACACACGGGAACCCGCCCCGCCCGCACACACACGGGAACCCGCCCCGCCCACACACACACGGGAACCCGCCCCGCCCACACACACACGGGAACCCGCCCCGCCCGCACACACACGGGAACCCGCCCCACCCGCACACACACGGGAACCCGCCCCGCCCACACACACACGGGAACCCGCCCCGCCCACACACACACGGGAACCCGACCCGCCCACACACACACGGGAACCCGACCCGCCCACACACACACGGGAACCCGACCCGCCCACACACACACGGGAACCCGCCCCGCCCACACACACACGGGAACCCGCCCCGCCCACACACACGGGAACCCGCCCCGCCCACACACACACGGGAACCCGCCCCGCCCACACACACACGGGAACCCGCCCCGCCCACACACACACGGGAACCCGCCCCGCCCACACACACACGGGAACCCGCCCCGCCCACACACACGGGAACCCGCCCCACCCACACACACACGGGAACCCGCCCCGCCCACACACACACACGGGAACCCGCCGCGCCCACACACACACGGGAACCCGCCCCGCCCACACACACACAGGAACCCGCCCCGCCCACACACACACGGGAACCCGCCCCGCCCACACACACACGGGAACCCGCCCCGCCCGCCCATACACAGGAACCCGCCCCGCCCACACACACACGGGAACCCGCCCCGCCCACACACACACGGGAACCCGCCCCGCCCGCACACACACGGGAACCCGCCCCGCCCACACACACACGGGAACCCGCCCCGCCCGCCCACACACGGGAACCCGCCCCGCCCGCACACACACGGGAACCCGCCCCGCCCGCCCACACACGGGAACCCGCCCCACCCGCACACACACGGGAACACGCCCCACCCACACACACACGGGAACCCGCCCCGCCCGCCCACACACAGGAACCCGCCCCGCCCGCACAAACACGGGAACCCGCCCCGCCCGCACAAACACGGGAACCCGCCCCGCCCGCACACACACGGGAACCCGCCCCGCCCGCACACACACGGGAACCCGCCCCGCCCGCACACACACAGGAACCCGCCCCGCCCGCACACACACAGGAACCCGCCCCGCCCACACACACGGGAACCCGCCCCGCCCGCACACACACGGGAACCCGCCCCGCCCGCACACACACGGGAACCCGCCCCGCCCGCACACGGGAACCCGCCCCACCCACACATGGGAACCCGCCGCACCCACACACGGGAACCCGCCCCACCCACACACACACGGGAACCCGGCCCGCCCACACACACACAGGAACCCGCCCCGCCCGCCCGCACACGGGAACCCTCCCCACCCACACACACACGGGAACCCGCCCCGCCCACACACACACGGGAACCCGCCCCACCCACACACACACAGGAACCCGCCCCGCCCACACACACACGGGAACCCGCCCCGCCCACACACACACAGGAACCCGCCCGGCCCACACACACACGGGAACCCGCCCCGCCCACACACACACACACGGGAACCCGCCCCGCCCGCACACGGGAACCCGCCCCGCCCGCACACACACGGGAACCCGCCCCGCCCGCACACACACGGGAACCCGCCCCACCCGCACACACACGGGAACCCGCCCCACCCACACACACACGGGAACCCGCCCCGCCCGCACACACACGGGAACCCGCCCCGCCCACACACACACGGGAACCCGCCCCGCCCACACACACACGGGAACCCGCCCCGCCCACACACAGGAACCCGCCCCGCCCGCCCACACACAGGAACCCGCCCGGCCCGCACACACACACACACGGGAACCCGCCCCGCCCACACACACACGGGAACCCGCCCCGCCCGCACACACACGGGAACCCGCCCCGCCCGCCCACACACAGGAACCCGCCCCGCCCGCACACACACACGGGAACCCGCCCCGCCCACACACACACGGGAACCCGCCCCGCCCGCACAAACACGGGAACCCGCCCCGCCCGCACAAACACGGGAACCCGCCCCGCCCACACACACACGGGAACCCGCCCCGCCCACACACACACGGGAACCCGCCCCGCCCGCACAAACACGGGAATCCGCCCCGCCCGCACACACACGGGAACCCACCCCGCCCGCACACACACGGGAACCCGCCTCGCCCGCACACACATGGGAACCCGCCCCGCCCGCACACACACGGGAACCCGCCCCGCCCGCACACACACGGGAACCCGCCCCGCCCACACACACACGGGAACCCGCCCCGCCCGCACACACACGAGAACCCGCCCCGCCCGCACACACACGGGAACCCACCCCGCCCACACACACACGGGAACCCGCCCCGCCCGCACACACACGGGAACCCGCCCCGCCCGCACACACACGGGAACCCACCCCACCCACACACACACGGGAACCCGCCCCGCCCACACACACACGGGAACCCGCACACACACGGGAACCCGCCCCGCCCACACACACAGGAACCCGCCCCGCCCGCACACACACGGGAACCCGCCCCGCCCGCACACACACGGGAACCCGCCCCGCCCACACACACACGGGAACCCGCCCCGCACGCACGCACACGGGTACCCGCCCCGCCCGCACACACACGGGAACCCGCCCCGCCCGCACACACACGGGAACCCGCCCCGCCCGCACACACACGGGAACACGCCCCAGCCGCACACACACGGGAACACGCCCCGCCCGCACACACACGGGAACACGCCCCGCCCGCACACACACGGGAACCCGCCCCGCCCACACACACACGGGAACCCGCCCCGCCCACACACACACGGGAACCCGCCCCGCCCACGCACACACGGGAACCCGCCCCGCCCACACACACGGGAACCCGCCCCGCCCACACACACACGGGAACCCGCCCCGCCCACACACACACGGGAACCCGCCCCGCCCACACACACACGGGAACCCGCCCCGCCCACACCCACACGGGAACCCGCCCCGCCCACACACACACGGGAACCCGCCCCACCCACACACACACGGGAACCCGCCCCGCCCACACACACACGGGAACCCGCCCCGCCCACACACACACAGGAACCCGCCCCGCCCGCACACACACGGGAACCGGCCACGCCCGCACACGGGAACCCGCCCCGCCCGCACAAACACGGGAACCCGCCCCGCCCGCACACACACGGGAACCGGCCCCCCACCCCGCTGTAGAGGTGCCCCCACAGAAAGACACTACACTTGTGCAGTATATCCATCACTGGGGAGAGATGCAGGCCCTGGATGGGGACAGAGCCACTAATTTGTTCAGACAAAGGAGTCAAAATGAGAAATCCGCCCCCCCTCAGACGGTGGTGGGGGTGGAGTTAGAGATCAGCTGTATCTCACATCAATAACAACACATATCAGCTGCTTCTCCCCTCAAAAATAAATGGTCATCACAACACAAAATGGAGGAAAGATTCCAGTTGGCGATAAAACCACCAACTCACAACTGGAAACATCATTCAAGGCTGGGGAAGAGATCTCCTGCCAGTGGAATTTTCACTCCAGACTCTGCATATTAAAGAGATCCCCCAGGACAAGGAACACTGTCTGGAGAAAAATAAAACCTTGATACTTCAGTTAAAAAGATACAGCAAGACTCAGATTAATATCACTGAACCCAACTTCAAATTAAAGCAATGGAAAATATCTGTGACGGAGAGACACATACGCAACACACAGACACACAGTGAGACACACGGACAGGCAGAGAGAGACTGACAGACAGGCGGCAGGGGAGAGACAGACAGGGAGAGAGAGAGAGACGGAGGGAGGGGGAGAGGGGAGGGGGAGA
>NW_027593657.1:0-28783 GCF_964213995.1 Mustelus asterias
CCCCCCACTGAAATCAGCAACTCATTGGAGCTTCCCGTTCATCTGTGATGGGACTCGCACACTCTCTAAAGGGGAATATTGTGAGGTGACTGCCCAGGGTCATTGGATGGTTTCAACCCCAATTTATCCCCTAAACCCATGGTCACCACAATCTTATCTCCAGCCCTCGTGCTGCTACTCTACAGCACAAGGAAACGCCCCCTTGTCCATTGGGATCGACCTATACTCTCTTATCATTATTACCTTTTACTAATTCCCAGCTCCAATGGGGAAACAAGAAAAATTTATGAAATGGGTTTCACCAATCACAACCCAATTCCGACTAGGAGAAGATCGAACATAGAACAGTACAGCACAGAACAGGCCCTTCGGCCCACGATGTTGTGCCGAGCTTTATCTGAAACCAAGATCAAGCTATCCCACTCCCTAACATCGTGGTGTGCTCCATGTGCTGATCCAGAGAGAAAAATCCAGAAAGAGGCCGCGATCAACAGAGATCCCAGTCTGAGGGTACAGACAGAGCAAGCACAGTCTGAGAGTACAGACAGGGTAAGCACAGTCTGAGAGTACACACAGGGGACGCACAGTCTGAGAGTACAGACAGCGGAAGCACAGTCTGAGTGTGCAGACAGGGATGCACAATCTGAGAGTACAGACAGGGGAAGCACAGTCTGAGAGTACAGACAGGGGAAGCACAGTCTGAGAGTACAGAATTGTGGAGTACAGTCTGAGAGTACAGACAACGGAAGCATAGTCTGAGAGTGCCGACAGGGAAAGCACAATCCGAGAGTACAGTCAGGGGAAGGACAGTCTTATAGAACAGACAGAGGAAGCACAGTCTGAGAGTATGGACAATGGAAGCATAGTCTGAGAATACAGACAGGGGAAGCACTGTCTGAGAGTACAGACAGGGGTAGCACTGTCTGAGAGTACAGACAGGGGAAGCACAGTCTGAGACGACAGACAGGGGGGTACAGACAGAGCAAGCACAGTCTGAGAATACAGACAGGGGAAGCACAGTCTGAAAGTACAGACAGGTGAAGTCCAGTCTGAGAGTACAGACAGGGGAAGCACAGTACGAGAGTACAGAGAAGGGGTGCACAGTGTCAGAGTACAGACAGGGGAAGCAGAGTTTGAGAGTACAGGCAGGGGAAGGACAGTCTGAGAGTACAGACGGGGGAAGCACAGTCTGAGAGTACAGACAGGGGAAGCACAGTCTGAGAGTACAGACAGGGAAGCACAGTCTGAGAGTACATACAGGGGGAGCACAGTCTGAGAGTACAGACAGGGGAAGCACAGTCCGAGAGAACGGACAGTGGAAGCACAGTCTGAGAGTACAGACAGGGGAACCACAGTCTGAGAGTACAGACAGCGGAAGCACAGTCTGAGAGTACAGACAGGGGAGGCACAGTCTGAGAGTACAGACAGCAGAAGCACAGTCTGAGAGTACAGACAGGGGAGGCACAGTCTGAGAGTACAGACTGGGGAAGCAAAGTCAGAGAATACAGACAGTGGAAGCACAGTCTGAGAGTACAGTCAGGGGAAGCACAGTCTGTGAGGACAGACAGGGGAAGCAAAGACTGAGGGTACGGATAATGGAAGCACAGTCTGAGACTACAGACAGTGGAGTACAGACAGGGGTAGCACAGTCTGAGAGCACAGACAGGGGAAGCGGAGTTTGAGAGAACAGACATGGGGAGCACCGTCTGAGAGTACAGACAGGGGAAGCACGGTCTGAGACTAAAGACAGGGGAAGCACAGTCTGAGAGTACAGACAGGCGAAGCACATCTGTGAGAACAGACATGGGGAGCACAGTCCGCGAGTACAGGCAGGGGAAGCACAGTCTGAGAGTCCAGACAGAGGAAGCACAGTCTGAGAGTACAGTCAGGGGAAGCAAAGACTGAGGGTACGGACAATGGAAGCACAGTCTGAGACTACAGACAGTGGAGTACAGACAGGGGTAGCACAGTCTGAGAGCACAGGCAGCGGAAGCACAGTCTGAGAGCAGAGACAGCGGAAGCACAGTCTGAGAGTACAGACAGGGGACGCACAGTCTGAGAGTACAGACAGTGGAAGCACAGTTTGAGAGTACAGACAGGGGAAGCACAGTCTGAGAGTAGAGACAGCGGAAGCACAGTCTGAGAGTACAGACAGGGGAAGCACAGTCTGAGAGTACAGACAGGGGAAGCACAGTCTGAGAATACTGGGACTGTGTGGAGTGGAAAGTGATCAGGAGAATCAGCAATATTCAGGCTCCACATTATTCAGATCCAGTTTGACTTGTTAGACAGACACAGGCTCAGAGACGGAGCGACTGAGGAATTTAAAATGCTGAAGGGATTGGACAGGTTATTTGGGATGGACACGAATGGGATTGGGAATGTGTCTAAAATCCTGAGGGAAAGGTTAAATATTGGGACGGATTTATCACCAGCCTCCGGGCTATGTAGTATCCACAGATTCACTGTCATCCTTTATGAAGGACAATGGGGCGGCACAGTGGTTAGTATTGCTGCCTCACAGCACCAGGGATTCAGTTTCAATTCCTAGCTTGGGTCAGTGTCTGTGTGGAGTCTGCACATTCTCCCCATGTCTGCGTGGGTTTCCTCCGGGTGCTCCAGTTTCCTCCCACAGTCTGAAAGATGTGCGGGTTAGGTGGATTGGGCTGTGCTAAATTGCCCCTTGGTGTCAGGGTGACTAGCCAGAGTAAATGGCTGGGGTTCTTTGGATCGGGCCTGTGTGGGATTGTGGTCGGTGCAGACTCAATGGGCTGAATGGCCTCCTTCTGCACTGTAAAGTTCTTTGCTTCTATGGAAATAGACATTTCTCTGAGTGAGGAGGTTACACCCAGTTTACAGAGAAAGTGTTTCTGGTTATCTTCGATTCTCGGCTTTTCCCTGAATTTGCTGATTGGCTCAGGATTTTAAGTCAGAAATTGCTGCCTTTTATTCTCCTTATTGATCCCCCAACCTGTGACCAGGCAGTTTCCCCCCCTCCTAATACCCCCCTCATGGGTCTGGGTTCCTTTATCCTCACGTTTCTGCCTTGGGATGTCGTTTGTTGTCGGATTTTGGACGATGTGGAGATTGTGGAAGGTGTTTTATGAATGTTACTTCTTTCTCAACTTCAGAGTGGACAAAGATCAGAGGATTCTCAGGTTGATGAGATTGCGAGTGAATTGATGAAACTGTCGCTTACAAAACATGCCAAACAGCCCAGCAGCGAGGATGGAGCAGTTGCTGAGAAACAGAAAGTACCAGATTCACTGGATTTGCTGCACACGATTTCGAGCAGCTCTCAGGTAACAATGATGTGTTGCTAAATGTGATACTGGGCATGAAGTTGGTTAGTGTTATCCGGAACAGACATCCCAGTTCCATGGCGATGGTCAGGTTTCCCCTCCCACAGGGGGTTTCAATCAGCAGCAAACACTGTCACTGGGCTGGACTCTGCAAAGTGTGTTTTACAATGTGAAGTAATTTAATTCTGGGTTTATTTATCCCAGTCATACTTTCCCCTCACCCCACCCCACCATCCCCTCTCGGGGCAATTTGATATCTTCAGCAACACCTCCCACCCAATCAAAGCTGCTGGATCCAGCCCACCCCCCTGCCCGTCCCCCAATCCCACCCCCATCAGGTAGAGGGGCTCCGACTGCCCCCCCACTGAAACCAGCAACTCATTGGAGCTTCCCGTTCATCTGTGATGGGACTCGCACACTCTCTAAAGGGGAATATTGTGAGGTGACTGCCCAGGGTCATTGGATGGTTTCAACCCCAATTTATCCCCTAAACCCATGGTCACCACAATCTTATCTCCAGCCCTCGTGCTGCTACTCTACAGCACAAGGAAACGCCCCCTTGTCCATTGGGATCGACCTATACTCTCTTATCATTATTACCTTTTACTAATTCCCAGCTCCAATGGGGAAACAGGAACTATTTGTGAAATGGGTTTCACCAATCACAACCCAATTCCGACTGGGAGAAGATCCAGAGAGAAAAATCCAGAAAGTGGCCGCGATCTACAGAGATCCGAGTCTGAGGGTACAGACAGAGCAAGCACAGTCTGAGAGTACAGGAAGGGGATGCACAGTCTGAGAGTACAAACAGAGCAAGCACAGTCTGAGGATAACAGTCGAAGGGTCTTTTTCCGGCTGGAGGTCTGTGACCAGTGGTGTTCCGCAGGGCTCTGTACTGGGACCTCTGCTATTTGTGATATATATAAATGATTTGGAAGAAGGTGTAACTGGTGTTATCAGCAAGTTTGCAGATGACACGAAGATGGCTGGACTTGCGGATTGCGATGAGCATTGTCGGACAATACAGCAGGATATAGATAGGCTGGAAAATTTGGCGGAGAAATGGCAGATGGAATTTAATCCGAAGAAATGCGAAGTGATGCATTTTGGAAGAACTAATGTAGGGGGGAGTTATACAATAAATGGCAGAGCCATCAAGAGTATAGAAACACAGAGGGACCTTGGTGTGCAAGTCCACAAATCCTTGAAGGTGGCAGCACAGGCGGAGAAGGTGGTGAAGAAGGCATATGGTATGCTTGCCTTTATAGGACGGGGGTACAGAGTATAAAAGCTGGGGTCTGATGTTGCAGCTGTATAGAATGCTGGTTAGGCCACATTTGGAATACCGCGTCCAGTTCTGGTCGCCGCACTACCAGAAGGACGTGGAGGCTTTAGAGAGAGTGCAGAGAAGGTTTACCAGGATGTTGCCTGGTAAGGAGGGTCTTAGCTATGAGGAGAGATTGGGTAAACTGGGCTTGTTCTCCCTGGAAAGACGGAGAATGAGGGGAGACCTAATTGAGGTGTACAAGATTATGAAGGATATAGATAGGGTGAACAGTGGGAAGCTTTTTCCCACGTTGGAGGTCACGAGGGGTCACGGGCTCAAGGTGAGAGGGGCGGGATATAACTCAGATATCAGAGGGACGTTTTTTACACAGAGAGTGGTGGGGGCCTGGAATGCGCTGCCAAGTAGGGTGGTGGAGGCAGACACGCTGGCATCGTTTAAGACTTAAGATAGTCACATGAGCAGACTGGGAACGGAGGGATACAAACGAATGGTCTAGTTGGACCAATGAGCGGCACAGGCTTGGAGGGCTGAAGGGCCTGTTTCCTGTGCTGTACTGTTCTTTGTTTTTTGAGACTACAGACAGGGGAGCAAAGTCTGAGACGACAGACAGGGGAACTGCAGTCTGAAAGTACAGACACGGCAAGCACAGTCTGAGAGGACAGACAGGGGGAGCACGGTCTGAGAGCACAGACAGGGTAAGCACAGTCTGAGATTACAGACAGGGGAGTCACAGTCTCAGAGCAGAGAGAGGAGAACACAGTCTGAGAGTACAGACATGGGAAGCACAGTCTGAGAGTACAGACAGGGGAAGCACAGTCTGGGAGTACAGACAGTGGAAGCACAGTCTGAGAGTAGAGACAGTGGAAGCACAGTCTGAGAGTACAGACAGGGGAAGCACAGTCTGAGAGTTCAGACAGGGGAAGCACAGTCTGAGAGTACAGACATGGGAAGCATAGTCTGGGAGTCCAGACAGCGGAAACACCATCTGAGAGTCCAGACAGGCGGAAGCACATTCTGAGACTTCAGACAGGGGAAGCAGAGTCTGAGAGTACAGACAGGGGAAGCAGAGTCTGAGATTACAGACAGGGGAAGTACAGTCTGAGAGCACAGACAGGGGAACACAGTCTGAGAGTACAGACAGGGGGAAGTGCAGTCTGAGAGTACAGACAGGGGAAGCACAGTCTGAGCGTTCAGACAGGGGGAAGCAGAGTCTGAGAATACAGACAGGGGAAGCACAGTCTGAGAGTACAGACAGGGGAAGCACAGTCTGAGAACACAGACAGGGGATGCACAGTCTGAGCGTTCAGACAGGGGGAAGCAGAGTCTGAGAATACAGACAGGGGAAGCACAGTCTGAGAGTACAGACAGGGGAAGCACAGTCTGAGAGTACAGACAGGGGAAGCACAGTCTGAGCGTTCAGACAGGGGGAAGCAGAGTCTGAGAATACAGACAGGGGAAGCACAGTCTGAGAGTACAGACAGGGGAAGCACAGTCTGAGAGTACAGACAGGGGAAGCACAGTCTGAGAGCACAGACAGGGGATGCACAGTCTGAGAGCACAGACAGGGGATGCACTGTCTGAGAGCACAGACAGGGGAGGCACAGTCTCAGAGTACAGGCAGGGGAAGCACAGTCTGAGAGTACAGACAGGGGACGCACAGTCTGAGCTTTCAGACAGGGAGAAGCAGAGTCTGAGAGTACAGACAGGGGAAGCACAGTCTGAGAGTACAGACAGGGGACGCACAGGCTGAGAGTACAGACAGGGGAAGCACAGTCTGAGTGTACAGGCAGGGGAAGCACAGTCTGAGAGTACAGACAGTGGAAGCACAGTCTGAGAGTACAGACAGGGGAAGTCCAGTCTGTGAGACCAGACAGGGGAAGCACAGTCTGAGAGTACAGACAGGGGAAGCACAGTCTGAGAATACTGGGACTGTGTGGAGTGGAAAGTGATCAGGAGAATCAGCAATATTCAGGCTCCACATTATTCAGATCCAGTTTGACTTGTTCGACAGACACAGGCTCAGAGACGGAGCGACTGAGGATTTTAAAATGCTGAAGGGATTGGACAGGTTATTTGAGATGGACATAAATGGGTTTGGGAATTTGTGTAAAATCCTGAGGGAAAGGTTAAATATTGGGAAGGATTTATCAGCAGCCTCCGGGCTGTGTAGTATCCACAGATTCACTGTCATCCTTTATGAAGGACAATGGGGCGGCACAGTGGTTAGCATTGCTGCCTCACAGCACCAGGGATTCAGTTTCAATTCCGAGCTTGGGTCACTGTCTGTGCGGAGTCTGCACATTTTCCCCGTGTCTGCGTGGGTTTCCTCCGGGTGCTCCAGTTTCCTCCCACAGTCTGAAAGATGTGCGGGTTAGGTGGATTGGGCTGTGCTAAATTGCCCCTTGGTGTCAGGGTGACGAGCCAGAGTAAATGGCTGGGGTTCTTTGGATCGGGCCTGTGTGGGAATGTGGTCGGTGCAGACTCAATGGGCTGAATGGCCTCCTTCTGCACTGTAAAGTTCTTTGCTTCTATGGAAATAGACATTTCTCTGAGTGAGGAGGTTACACCCAGTTTAGAGAAAGTGTTTCTGGTTATCTTCGATTCTCGGCTTTTCCCTGAATTTGCTGATTGGCTCAGGATTTTAAGTCAGAAATTGCTGCCTTTTATTCTCCTTATTGACCCCCCAACCTGTGACCAGGCAGTTTCCCCCCCTCCTAATACCCCCCTCATGGGTCTGGGTTCCTTTATCCTCACGTTTCTGCCTTGGGATGTCGTTTGTTGTCGAATTTTGGATGACGTGGAGATTGTCGAAGGTGTTTTATGAATGTTACTTCTTTCTCAACTTCAGATTGTACACACCTACGTGTTCCAGCTGGTCGGCACTGATTATTTCTGTGTGGGAAGGTCAGAGAATCCAAGAGCTCAGCTTGCTGAGTTTGAGGCTGTTTGCGGGATAAAGACCTCGCTTGCATGTCATGCACGGCTGTCCGACAGCGAGCATGAAGAAACTGTTCAGAAAGTGAAAAGTTCCAACCTTCAACGGCAGACATTGAAGAAGTATCGGATCTCTCAGCAACGTGATTTGGCAAATGTGTTTCCTGGCATTGAGTTGGTAAGTGTTATCCGGAACTGACATCCCAGTTCAGTGGCGATGGTCATGTTTCCCCTCCCACAGGGGGTTTCAATCAGCAGCAAACACTGTCACTGGGCTGGACTCTGCAAAGTGTGTTTCTTTATTCAGCATTTGGTAAATTGGAATTTGTAGTAATTAAAACCTGGGTTTATTTATCCCAGTCATATTTACCCTCCTCCCACCCCCAGAATGAAAAAAAAAACAATTAAAGGCTACAGTTCAGGAATTCCCCATCTGAACCCTTTTCCAATCCCCCACCACCTCCAATCCCCACTGTACGTCAGAGCTGCTCCCACCCCTCCCAATACTCTTGTGTCTGTTATTCCTCATGTTGCCACTTTGGGATGTTTGTGTACAACATCGGGGATGTTGGGAGATTGTGAAAGTTGCAGATTAAATGTAAGCTCCTTCTCTCCTTCAGGTTACACACATCTACTTAATCCATGAGAAGGACACCACATATTACAAAGTGGGTTTTTCTCAGAATCCAGAGAAGCGGCTCTCTCAACTTCAGACAGGAAACCCCCGACAACTGATACCTGTGTGTCACGTAGCGGTGAGCGCCAATGAGAAAGAGAAAGAGGTTCAAGATGAATTGAAGGACTTTAAAGCAAAGCTGGACGGAGGCACCGAATGGTTTAATCTCGACACTGAGGACAAAGTTAAAAAGGCAGAAAATGCAGTGAAACGCCTGGCACAGAATGCTGGAGATTTTGTCAAATTTACCAATAAGACAAAAGCTGCCGCACGAATGGGTGTTTGAATCAACATTGAACGGTGTCACTGGGCTCGGCCAAGAATCTTGCCATTTATATCATTCGTTGAAAAATCCAAATTTGAAGCCATTTAATTCGAGATTTATTAATCCTATTAATTTTATGTTTGATTTAATGCCCTCCTCAGGGGCATTGACATTTACCACCCATTGGGATACAATACAATGGAAGCAACAACTCCGGGGTTCAGTTTCCTACCTCCCCCCCCCCCCCCGTCCCCCAATCCCACCCCCATCAGGTAGAGGGGCTCCGACTGCCCCCCCCCCCCCCCCCCCACTGAAACCAGCAACTCATTGGAGCTTCCCGTTCATCTGTGATGGGACTCGCACACTCTCTAAAGGGGAATATTGTGAGGTGACTACTCGGGGTCACTGAGTGCAATTTACCCCAATTTACCCCCTCAACTCCCCATCCCGACGATGCAAAGTCCAGCCCCGTGGGACCCAGTACATGCTGCTATTCCGCTGCTAAAGGCATCACGCTCTGTGCTGTGCAATGGGATCTCCCTGTGCTCTTTTAGCATCATTTTCTTCTAATAATCTATCCGATTCTTCATGTAAAAATCCCAAAGGGTTTGTTTAGTTAGAAGGTGACCTCTCACTAACCAGCGTGCAATATATTAACTCTGTTAATGAACTGTCTAACACTGGGTGATGGGCAGAGTTTCTCTGAGCTTAGGTTCAGGGGCTGCACCGACTGAAGGAGCTGAGATTGATTCCAGTCTGGGGGTAACTCACGTCCTCGATCCAGCAGCAACTCCCACTTTACACTTCAGTGTTGCTCCCAGCAGCTGAGTGGATGGACCAGCCTGCTCAAACTGGGACAGTAAGAAGTCTCACAACACCAGGTTAAAGTCCAACAGGTTTATTTGGTAGCACGAGCTTTCGGAGCGCCGCTCCTTCATCAGGTGAGTGCTAAAGCTTGGACAGAGCGGCTCACTCAACCCACCCCAGCTCCCGGGACAGCGAAAGGGGGGGGGGGGGGGTGGCAGCGGGGAAGCAGTCACGCTTCCAGTTCCCGACTGCTCTCCAGTGACTCCGACAGGAGTGTGTGAAGTGTGAGGATAATTGTGAGGCTCTCAGAGTTGTCCATCCTGTCCACACCCTGGTGAGATATTGGAGGGTGCGGGACTGAGAGTCAGGGGAGGAGGGAAGGGGATGGGAGTTGTGGAAGTGTGGATTGGAGCAGGAGGTAGGCCGAGAGCAACCCGCAGTTACTGCATTACTGGAAACCAGCCAGATTCGTAAAGTGAAGAGCCTTAATTCTGAGACAATTAAAGAATAAGCAATTAATCAATAGATCTATTCGAAAGGCTGGGAATATAATCTGTAACACAAAGTTTATAATCTTTTACATTTTATAATTACACATAATTAATGCTTGATTTTAAATACATTAGTCATAAATGATGAAAATTGTAAGTGGCTAAACTCCAAACTTTCGCACCCTTGGCAAATTACACTCAGTTGGAAAAGGAATGGGGCCTGATTCAAATAGTCTCATTTTTTAGCAAGCATTTGCATTAAAACACCAGGAGATGCATGGGAGGCACGGTGGCACAGTAGTTAGCACTCCTGCCTCACAGCGCCAGGGACCCGGGTTCGATTCCTGACTTGGGTCACTGTCTGTGTGGAGTCTGCACGTTCTCCCCGTGTCTGCGTGGGTTCCCTCCAGGTGCTCCAGTTTCCTCCCACGGTCTGAAAGATGACTTAGGTTCACAGGTGGACAGAGTGGTGAAAAAGGCATTCGGCATGCTTGGTTTCATCGGTCAGAACATTGAATACAGGAGTTGGGACGTCTTGTTGAAGTTGTACAAGACATTGGTAAGGCCACACTTGGAATACTGTGAGCAATTCTGTTCACCCTATTCTTGAGAGGATATTATTAAACTAGAAAGAGTTCAGAAAAGATTTACCAGGATGCTACTGTGACTTGATGGATTGAGTGAAAGGAGAGGCTGGATAGACTGGGACTTTTTTCTCTGGAGTGTAGGAGGCTGAGGGGTGATCTTATAATGTCTATAAAATAATGAGGGGCACAAATCAGCTATCTAGATAGTCAATATCTTTTCCCAGAGGTAGGGGAGTCTAACACTAGAGGGCATAGGTTTAAGGTGAGAGGGGAGCGATACAAAAGTGTCCAGAGGGGCAATTTTTTCACACAAAGGGTGGTGAATGCCTGGAACAAGCTGCCAGAGGTAGTAGTAGAGGCAGGTACAATTTTGTCTTTTAAAAAGCATTTAGATAGTTACATGGGTACGATGGGTATAGAGTGATATGGGCAAAATGCGGGCAATTGGGATGAGCTTAGGGGTTTTAAAAAAGAAAGTGCGGCATGGACAAGTTGGGCCGAAGGGCCTGTTTCCATGCTGTAAACCTCTATGACTCGATGACTCTATGTGCGGGTTAGGTGGATTGGCCATGCTAAATTGCCCCTTGCTCAATTGTCCAAAGATGTGTAGGTTAGGTGCATTGACCATGCTAAATTCTTCCTCGGTGTACCCGAACAGGCGCCGGAGTGTGGCGACTAGGGGATTTTCACAGTAACTTCATTGCAGTGTTAATGTAAGCCTAGTTGTGACACTAATAAATAAACGTTAAGCTTTAAAAAAAGCAAGTGGGAATCGGCGCCAATTATTCATCAGCAGATGGTTAAATGACCCAATTATTGGGCAACCCTTGGGCTAATTTGAGTGAAGAGAGTGTGAGTGACGGGGGTAAAAATGAAGGTTTGGAGTGGCCATTTTGTTCTCGTGTTATTCAGGTTTTGGAATTATCACTTCACACCTTCAGACTGAGCAACCGAGGAAAGTCTGTTTGATTGTTCAAGTTAAACTTTCTCCTCTTACTGTTCATTGCTGTTAATTATATTACGCCTTTTTATCTTTTTAACTTGTTATCTTTCTGTCCTTTAATAGTGAATAAAGCTTTTGCATTTACCATTTGAAGTGTTGATTCTTGCCGGATTGTGAAAGTCTGGTGGAACCTGCTTGAATTCACAATTGGGGATTTATTGCAAACTAACAGTACCCCCGGTGTCCTCAGAGTTGTCGATTCTGTCCACACTCTGGTGAGATACTGGAGGGTGCGGGACTGCAGCCTACTGAGAGTCAGGGGAGGAGGGAAGGGGATTGGAGTTGTGGAATTGTGGATTGGAGCAGGAGGAAGGATGAGGAGCAGGAGGAAGTCACAAGTAAGGCTTACATAAACACTACAATGAAGTTACTGTGAAATTCCCCAAGTCGCCACAGTCCGGCGCCTGTTCAGGACAATGCACCCGAACCAGCACAGTCTTTCAGACTGTGGGAGGAAACTAGAGCACCCGGAGGAAACCCACACAGACACGGGGAGAATGTGCAGACTCCAGACAGACAGTGACCCAAGCTGGGAATGCGAAGCTGGGTCCCTGGCGCTGTGAGGCAGCAGCGCTAACCACTGTGCCACCGTGCCGCCCCAGCAAGGCAGTTGTCTGGGCCAACATTCTTGCCCAGTTAGCCACTTGTTAGATTGCCGTCGCTACCTGGTCAGGTGCTGAATTCATCTTCAGTCGCGTTTCAACTCACTCGTCGCCACACTCCGGCGCAATGCACCCTAACCAGCACAGTCTTTCAGAATGCAGGAGAAAACCGGAACACCCGGAGGAAACCCACGCAGACACGGGGAGAATGTGCAGACTCCACACAGACAGTAACCCAAACCGGGAATCGAACCCAGGTCCCTGCTGCTGTAAGACAGCAGCGCTAGCCACCGTGCCGCTCCAGCAGTTGTCAAGGCAGTTGTCAGGGCCAACATTCTTCCCCAGTTAGCCTCTTGTTAGATTGCTGTTGCTACCTGGTCAGGCGCTGAATTCATCTTCAGTCACATTTCAGTAATTAACTCCGAATAATTGTTTGTGATTTTCTATAGACTGGGCACGCTCATCTCAGGTTACTCAGTGTCAGTTTCCATCGCGAGTGAAATGCGATGTTTCGATTGCTAATCCCGCACCTTTCTCTGCAGTGTTGGGCGGGTCATGACAAACTGAACTATTTGGTATTGTATTGAAGTTAGTGCCTGAACAGGGACCCTGGGGCTGGATTTATCCATCGGCTTGCGGGCAGCACCGCAAGGTGCGAATATTTAAAAACACACACCAGTACTCAGGGGATTAGGGGTAATATATTAACATGAATTGAGGAATGTTGAATGGATCAAAAACTAAACATAGAACATAGAACAGTACAGCACAGAACAGGCCCTTCGGCCCACAATGTTGTGCCGAGCTTCATCTGAAACCAAGATCAAGCTATCCCACTCCCTATCATCCTGGTGTGCTCCATGTGCCTATCCAATAACCGCTTAAATGTTCCTAAAGTGTCTGACTCCACTATCACTGCAGGCAGTCCATTCCACACCCCAACCACTCTCTGAGTAAAGAACCTACCTCGGACATCCTTCCTATATCTCCCACCATGAATCCTATAGTTATGCCCCCTTGTAATAGCTCCATCCACCCCGAGGAAATAGTCTTTGAACATTCACTCTATCTATCCCCTTCATCATTTTATAAACCTCTATTCAGTCTCCCCTCAATCTCCTCCGCTCCAGAGAAAACAGCCCTAGCTCCCTCAACCTTTCCTCATAAGACCTACCCTCCAAACCAGGCAGCATCCTGGTAAATCTCCTCTGCACTCTTTCCAGCGCTTCCACATCCTTCTTGTAGTGAGGTGACCAGAAACGTAAGCCTCGGAATAAACAAATTATTTTCCGGTTGCCGGGCTCCACCTGGTGGCCAGGACGTGGGACTCGGCCATTGGGAAACTGTGTCATCGAACCCGAGAAACGAGTAGGAGAAGGAGGCCATTCAGCCCTTCGAGCCTGCTCCCCCATTCATTCTGATCATGGCTGAACTCAATAGCCTGATCCCGCCTTCTCCCCATATCCCTCGATCCCTTCAGCCCCAAGAGCTACATCTCATTTCTTCTTGAAATCAGACAATGTTTTGGTCTCAACTACATTAGTTGGGAGTGAATTCCACACATTCAGCACCCTCTGGGTGAAGAGATTTCTCCTCACCTCAGTCCCAAAAGGTTTACCCCTCATCCTCAAACTATAGCCCCTAGTTCTGGACTTCCCCCTACCATCAGGAACATTCTTTCTGTATCATAAAAAAATGTTCCCAGCACAATGTTTCCTTGAGGAGCAGCGCTGTCTACAGGAGTTTAGACATTTCACCCACTGGGTGTCAGACAGGCAACCCAACAGTGGAGGGGAGAGGAATGGAGAGAATTGTTGGTGATATAGACCTGGGTGTCATTCACGTACATTTGTAATTTGATACGTTTTCTGGTGATGTCACTGAAAGGTGGGTGGTCAGGAGTCAATCCTTGAGGGTACAATAGACATAATGGCCAGGATACAGGAAGTGAAGGCATTTCTGGTGTTTGGCTACAGCCGGATGGATAGGAATGGAAGCAGCTGGATGATGGAGGGGAGGGGGCTGGAGGAGGACAGTGTGGTCAACGATGACAGCGATGCAGCCAGGGCGAGGAAGATGAGTTCCACACGGACCACCTATTTATTCATGGGTTGACATTATAGGCACGTTGTACTGTGAGTGAGCGCAGATTTAACTATCTCAACACATTCCAGGAACTAAATAACCTGGTGATCTTTGCCAGTGACAAACCTGTTCCCCAACCAACCAAGCAGCCAATGCACTCCTGTCCCATCAGGATGTGGAATGTGAATCTCAATCAAAAAACACAATTGATGTCATGGATCAGGGGAGAGAGACAGAAACTAACATTTCAACATTCCAAAGCTGTACTAGTAACATTGTACAAAGAGGGAATTAGACCCCCACAGACCCTGAATACTGGATCACTGACCACACTGGAGTTCCTCCCAGATCCTGGTATTTATTCCATATTATCCGTTTCTATGCTCCAGGTGTTTCTCTGTGGGCTGTGAGTGTTTGGGAATCTTCCAATGATAATGATGCACTGATGACAGTAAAACAATTAATTAAATAATGAAGCATCATAATTGAAACCGGTTTATCAATATCTGAGCTGCCAGATATAGGAGAGAAACAGACGGGACTGTAGAGGCATTCCAACTGAAAATGGTGAGTTATCTGTTTCAATATTTAGCTGAGGAATATTTAAGATTCAACGTGGAGTTTTGGGTTTATCTCCAGGTGTGTGTGGGATATCAGCATTACTCCAGCTACCTGCTGTGACACAGTATCGGGGAACCCCAACACTGTCTGCACTATTCTGCAAAGTGTCTGCAATAGTTTCCAATTCCTTTTCATCTGCTCTCCCAGGAAACTGAAATGATATTTAATTCCACAATTCCATTGAGCCTCGCTGACACCTGGAAGAGGGAATGTTGAATAGGGATCAGCACTGGGAATCCTGTTTGATCTTTCTCAGTATGAACTTTTCTCATATCTCTGTAGAGTCGATGAATGAGCTGTGTAATTATCACCGTTTAAAAGAGATTGTGGAGGAACCAGGATGAGGGATTGCAACACTGGGAAAACTCTGCTGCCTTTAGTGCTGACCTGCCTCATTAACAAAGTAAGAAGTCTCACAACACCAGGTTAAAGTCCAACAGGTTTATTTGGTAGCAAAAGTCACCAAATAAAAGCTACTGAATAAACCTGTTGGACTTTAACCTGGTGCTGTGAGACTTCTTACTGTGTTTACCCCAGTCCAACGCCGGCATCTCCACATCATTAACAAAGAACAAAGAACAGTACAGCACAAGAACAGGCCCTTCGGCCCTCCAAGCCCGTGCTGGTCATGACGCCCTAACTCAACTAAAAAAAACCCTCTGCCCTTACTCGGTCCGTATCCCTCTATTCCCTCCCTATCCATGGACCCATCCAGATGCCTCTTAAATGTGGTTAATGTGCCTGCTTCCACCACCTCCTCTGGCAGCGGGTTCCAGGCACCCACCACTCTCTGTGTGAAAAACCTCCCCCACACATCTCCCTTAAACTTTCCCCCCTCTCACCTTGAACCTGTGCCCCCTTGTAATTGACACCTCGACCCTGGGAAAAAGCCTCTGACTGTCCACCCTGTCTGTGCCTCTCATCATTTTGTCGACCTCTAATCAGGTCTTTCCCCTCAGCCACCGTCTTTCCAGTAAAAAAGAACTGTAAAACCATCGCTACACAAGCTAACTCCAGCATTTATTGTGATAAAATTCATTTATCCACTGGATAAATGACTAGTGGTGTACCGCAGGGCTCTGTATTGGGACCTCTGCTGTTTGTGATTTATATAAATGATCTGGAAGAAGGAGTAACTGGGGTGATCAGTAAGTTTGCGGACGACACAAAACTGGCAGGACTTGCAGATAGTGAGGAACATTGTCAGAGGCTACAGAAGGATATAGATAGGCTGGAAATTTGGGCAAGGAAATGGCAGATGGAGTTCAATCCTGATAAATGCGAAGTGATGCATTTTGGTGGGAATAATGTAGGGAGGAGCTACACGATAAATGGAAGAACCATAAAGGGTGTAGAGACGTAGAGGGACCTGGGTGTGCAAGTCCACAGATCTTTGAAGGTGACGTCACAGGTGGAGAAGGTGGTGAAGAAGGCATATGGTATGCTTGCCTTTATAGGTCGGGGCATAGAGTATAAAAGTTGGGGTCTGATGTTGCAGATGTATAGAACGTTGGTTCGGCCGCATTTGGAATACTGCGTCCAGTTCTGGTCGCCACACTACCAGAAGGACGTGGAGGCTTTGGAGAGAGTACAGAGGAGGTTTACCAGGATGTTGCCTGGTATGGAGGGGCTTGGTTATGAGGAGAGATTGGGGAAACTGGGGTTGTTCTCCTTGGAAAGACGGAGGATGAGGGGAGACTTAATAGAGGTGTATAAAATTATGAAAGGCATAGATAGGGTGAACGGTGGGAAGCTTTTCCCCGGGTCGGTGGTGACGTTCACGAGGGGTCATAGGTTCAAGGTGAAGGGGGGGAGGTTTAACACAGATATCAGAAGGACATATTTCACACAGAGGGTCGTGGGGGCCTGGAATGTGTTGCCGGGCAAGGTGGTGGAGGCGGACACACTGGGAACGTTTAAGACTTATCTAGACAGCTATATGAACGGAGTGGGAATGGAGGGATACAAAAGAGTGGTCTAGTTTGGACCAGGGAGCGGCGCGGGCTAATTGTTCCTGGTTTCTCGTTTCAAGGCTTCATTCTATGATCATCTTGCTGGTGCCAGTACAGAGCGAGACTGCGGATAGTTGGGAACCTGTCTCGGGGGCAGGGAATTCATATGGTGTTCGTGGAAGTGGAAATGACTAGGGTTGGGAAGCATTTTCCGATCAGGGCCATTGTGATCTCCTGGACTCGTTTTGATCGCCTCAGGGGGTCGGAGAGGAATTTCCCAGATTTTTTTTCCCCATATTGGCCCTGGGGTTTTTCACTCTGGGTTTTCGCCTCTCCCTGGAGATCACATGGTCTGGAATGGGGGGGTGGGGGTGAGTTAATAGGTTGTAATGAACAAAGCATCGTAGCTGTGAGGGACAGCTCGGTGGATAGGATATTGGTATGTAGATAGGCTGGAAAATTGGGCGGGGGTCCTGGATTCAGGATTCAATCCTGGACCGGGGAGCGGCGTGGGCTTGGAGGGCCGAAGGGCCTGTTCCTGTGCTGTATTGTTCTTTGTTCTTTGTTTGTTGTTCTTGGATGGAGCATTTTATTAATGTTTCAGATATTTCCCTAACATATCTCATCAATTATTTTCTAACTACAGAAGCCATCATCCAGGGGCAGGAATATAAACTATTCACAAACAGCACCCACCCTCGCTAACTCCATTAATGGTTTCCAAGTCAGAAGGTTGTGGGTTTGAGCCCCCACTCTGGGAATTGACCTTATAATTCAGGCAGACATTGGCCACTGAGGAAGCTCTGGATTGTCGGGTGGACAAAGTAAAGTAAAGTTTATATATTAGTGTCACAAGTAAGGCTTACATTAACACTGCAATGAAGTTACTGTGAAATTCCCCAAGTCGCCACAGTCCGGCGCCTGTTCAGGACAATGCACCCTAACCAGCACAGTCTTTCAGACTGTGGGAGGAAACCAGAGAACCCGGAGGAAACCCACACAGACACGGGGAGAACGTGCAGACTCCAGACAGACAGTGACCCAAGCTGGGAATGCGAAGCTGGGTCCCTGGCGCTGTGAGGCAGCAGCGCTAACCACTGTGCCACCGTGCCGCCCCAGCAAGGCAGTTGTCTGGGCCAACATTCTTGCCCAGTCAGCCACTTGTTAGATTGCCGTCGCTACCTGGTCAGGTGCTGAATTCATCTTCAGTCGCGTTTCAACTCACTCGTCGCCACACTCTGGCGCAATGCACCCTAACCAGCACAGTCTTTCAGAATGTGAGAGAAAACCGGAACACCCGGAGGAAACCCACGCAGACACGGGGAGAATGTGCAGACTCCACACAGACAGTAACCCAAACCGGGAATCGAACCCAGGTCCCTGCTGCTGTAAGACAGCAGCGCTAGCCACCGTGCCGCTCCAGCAGTTGTCAATGCAGTTGTCAGGGCCAACATTCTTCCCCAGTTAGCCTCTTGTTAGATTGCTGTTGCTACCTGGTCAGGCGCTGAATTCATCTTCAGTCACATTTCAGTAATTAACTCCGAATAATTGTTTGTGATTTTCTATAAACTGGGCACGCCCATCTCAGGTTACTCAGTGTCAGTTTACATCGCGAGTGAATTGCGATGTTTCGATTCCAATCCCGCACCTTTCTCTGCAGTGTTGGGCGGGTCATGACAAACTGAACTATTTGGTATTGTATTAAAGTTAGTGCCTGAACAGGGACCCTGGGGCTGGATTTATCCATCGGCTTGCGGGCAGCACCGCAAGGTGCAAATATTTAAAAACACACACCAGTACTCAGGGGATTAGGGGTAATATATTAACATGAATTGAGGAATGTTGAATGGATCAAAAACTAAACATAGAACATAGAACAGTACAGCACAGAACAGGCCCTTCGGCCCACAATGTTGTGCCGAGCTTTATCTGAAACCAAGATCAAGCTATCCCACTCCCTATCATCCTGGTGTGCTCCATGTGCCTATCCAATAACCGCTTAAATGTTCCTAAAGTGTCTGACTCCACTATCACTGCAGGCAGTCCATTCCACACCCCAACCACTCTCTGAGTAAAGAACCTACCTCGGACATCCTTCCTATATCTCCCACCATGAATCCTATAGTTATGCCCCCTTGTAATAGCTCCATCCACCCGAGGAAATAGTCTTTGAACATTCACTCTATCTATCCCCTTCATCATTTTATAAACCTCGATTCAGTCTCCCCTCAATCTCCTCCGCTCCAGAGAAAACAGCCCAAGCTCCCTCAACCTTTCCTCATAAGACCTACCCTCCAAACCAGGCAGCATCCTGGTAAATCTCCTCTGCACTCTTTCCAGCGCTTCCACATCCTTCTTGTCGTGAGGTGACCAGCAACGTAAGCCTCGGAATAAACAAATTATTTTCCGGTTGCCGGGCTCCACCTGGTGGCCAGGACGTGGGACTGAGCCATTGGGAAACTGTGTCATCGAACCCGAGAAACGAGGAGAAGGAGGCCATTCAGCCCTTCGAGCCTGCTCCCCCATTCATTCTGATCATGGCTGAACTCAATAGCCTGATTCCGCCTTCTCCCCATATCCCTCGATCCCTTCAGCCCCAAGAGCTACATCTCATTTCTTCTTGAAATCAGACAATGTTTTGGTCTCAACTACATTAGTTGGGAGTGAATTCCACACATTCAGCACCCTCTGGGTGAAGAGATTTCTCCTCACCTCAGTCCCAAAAGGTTTACCCCTCATCCTCAAACTATAGCCCCTAGTTCTGGACTTCCCCCTACCATCAGGAACATTCTTTCTGTATCATAAAAAAATGTTCCCAGCACAATGTTTCCTTGAGGAGCAGCGCTGTCTACAGGAGTTTAGACATTTCACCCACTGGGTGTCAGACAGGCAACCCAACAGTGGAGGGGAGAGGAATGGAGAGAATTGTTGGTGATATAGACCTGGGTGTCATTCACGTACATTTGTAATTTGATACGTTTTCTGGTGATGTCACTGAAAGGTGGGTGGTCAGGAGTCAATCCTTGAGGGTACAATAGACATAATGGCCAGGATACAGGAAGTGAAGGCATTTCTGGTGTTTGGCGACAGCCGGATGGATAGGAATGGAAGCAGCTGGATGATGGAGGGGAGGGGGCTGGAGGAGGACAGTGTGGTCAACGATGACAGCGATGCAGCCAGGGCGAGGAAGATGAGTTCCACACGGACCACCTATTTATTCATGGGTTGACATTATAGGCACGTTGTACTGTGAGTGAGCGCAGATTTAACTATCTCAACACATTCCAGGAACTAAATAACCTGGTGATCTTTGCCAGTGACAAACCTGTTCCCCAACCAACCAACCAGCCAATGCACTCCTGTCCCATCAGGATGTGGAATGTGAATCTCAATCAAAAAACACAATTGATGTCATGGATCAGGGGAGAGAGACAGAAACTAACATTTCAACATTCCAAAGCTGTACTAGTAACATTGTACAAAGAGGGAATTAGACCCCCACAGACCCTGAATACTGGATCACTGACCACACTGGAGTTCCTCCCAGATCCTGGTATTTATTCCATATTATCCGTTTCTATGCTCCAGGTGTTTCTCTGTGGGCTGTGGGTGTTTGGGAATCTTCCAATGATAATGATGCACTGATGACAGTAAAACAATTAATTAAATAATGAAGCATCATAATTGAAACCGGTTTATCAATATCTGAGCTGCCAGATATAGGAGAGAAACAGACGGGACTGTAGAGGCATTCCAACTGAAAATGGTGAGTTATCTGTTTCAATATTTAGCTGAGGAATATTTAAGATTCAATGTGGAGTTTTGGGTTTATCTCCAGGTGTGTGTGGGATATCAGCATTACTCCAGCTACCTGCTGTGACACAGTATCGGGGAACCCCAACACTGTCTGCACTATTCTGCAAAGTGTCTGCAATAGTTTCCAATTCCTTTTCATCTGCTCTCCCAGGAAACTGAAATGATATTTAATTCCACAATTCCATTGAGCCTCGCTGACACCTGGAAGAGGGAATGTTGGATAGGGATCAGCACTGGGAATCTTGTTTGATCTTTCTCAGTATGAACTTTTCTCATATCTCTGTAGAGTCGATGAATGAGCTGTGTAATTATCACCGTTTAAAAGAGATTGTGGAGGAACCAGGATGAGGGATTGCAACACTGGGAAAACTCTGCTGCCTTTAGTGCTGACCTGCCTCATTAATAAAGTAAGAAGTCTCACAACACCAGGTTAAAGTCCAACAGGTTTATTTGGTAGCAAAAGTCACCAAATAAAAGCTACTGAATAAACCTGTTGGACTTTAACCTGGTGCTGTGAGACTTCTTACTGTGTTTACCCCAGTCCAACGCCGGCATCTCCACATCATTAACAAAGAACAAAGAACAGTACAGCACAAGAACAGGCCCTTCGGCCCTCCAAGCCCGTGCTGGTCATGACGCCCTAACTAAACTAAAAAAAACCCTCTGCCCTTACTCGGTCCGTATCCCTCTATTCCCTCCCTATCCATGGACCCATCCAGATGCCTCTTAAATGTTGTTAATGTGCCTGCTTCCACCACCTCCTCTGGCAGCGGGTTCCAGGCACCCACCACTCTCTGTGTGAAAAACCTCCCCCACACATCTCCCTTAAACTTTCCCCCCTCTCACCTTGAACCTGTGCCCCCTTGTAATTGACACCTCGACCCTGGGAAAAAGCCTCTGACTGTCCACCCTGTCTGTGCCTCTCACCATTTTGTCGACCTCTAATCAGGTCTTTCCCCTCAGCCACCGTCTTTCCAGTAAAAAAGGACTGTAAAACCATCGCGACACAAACTAACTCCAGCATTTATTGTGATAAAATTCATTTATCCACTGGATAAATGACGAGTGGTGTACCGCAGGGCTCTGTATTGGGACCTCTGCTGTTTGTGATTTATATAAATGATCTGGAAGAAGGAGTAACTGGGGTGATCAGTAAGTTTGCGGACGACACAAAACTGGCAGGACTTGCAGATGGTGAGGAACATTGTCAGAGGCTACAGAAGGATATAGATAGGCTGGAAATTTGGGCAAAGAAATGGCAGATGGAGTTCAATCCTGATAAATGCGAAGTGATGCATTTTGGTGGGAATAATGTAGGGAGGAGCTACACGATAAATGGAAGAACCATAAAGGGTGTAGAGACGCAGAGGGACCTGGGTGTGCAAGTCCACAGATCTTTGAAGGTGACGTCACAGGTGGAGAAGGTGGTGAAGAAGGCATATGGTATGCTTGCCTTTATAGGACAGGGCATAGAGTATAAAAGTTGGGGTCTGATGTTGCAGATGTATAGAACGTTGGTTCGGCCGCATTTGGAATACTGCGTCCAGTTCTGGTCGCCACACTACTAGAAGGACGTGGAGGCTTTGGAGAGAGTACAGAGGAGGTTTACCAGGATTTTGCCTGGTATGGAGGGGCTTGGTTATGAGGAGAGATTGGGGAAACTGGGGTTGTTCTCCTTGGAAAGACGGAGGATGAGGGGAGACTTAATAGAGGTGTATAAAATTATGAAAGGCATAGATAGGGTGAACGGTGGGAAGCTTTTCCCCGGGTCGGTGGTGACGTTCACGAGGGGTCATAGGTTCAAGGTGAAGGGGGGGAGGTTTAACACAGATATCAGAAGGACATATTTCACACAGAGGGTCGTGGGGGCCTGGAATGTGTTGCCGGGCAAGGTGGTGGAGGCGGACACACTGGGAACGTTTAAGACTTATCTAGACAGCTATATGAACGGAGTGGGAATGGAGGGATACAAAAGAGTGGTCTAGTTTGGAGCAGGGAGCGGCGCGGGCTAATTGTTCCTGGTTTCTCGTTTCAAGGCTTCATTCTATGATCATCTTGCTGGTGCCAGGACAGAGCGAGACTGCGGATAGTTGGGAACCTGTCTCGGGGGCAGGGAATTCATATGGTGTTCGTGGAAGTGGAAATGACTAGGGTTGGGAAGCATTTTCCGATCAGGGCCATTGTGATCTCCTGGACTCGTTTCGATCGCCTCAGGGGGTCGGAGAGGAATTTCCCAGATTTTTTTTCCCCATATTGGCCCTGGGGTTTTTCACTCTGGGGTTTCGCCTCTCCCTGGAGATCACATGGTCTGGAATGGGGGGGTGGGGGTGAGTTAATAGGTTGTAATGAACAAAGCATCGTAGCTGTGAGGGACAGCTCGGTGGATAGGATATTGGTATGTAGATAGGCTGGAAAATTGGGCGGGGGTCCTGGATTCAGGATTCAATCCTGGACCGGGGAGCGGCGTGGGCTTGGAGGGCCGAAGGGCCTGTTCCTGTGCTGTATTGTTCTTTGTTCTTTGTTTGTTGTTCTTGGATGGAGCATTTTATTAATGTTTCAGATATTTCCCTAACATATCTCATCAATTATTTTCTAACTACAGAAGCCATCATCCAGGGGCAGGAATATAAACTATTCACAAACAGCACCCACCCTCGCTAACTCCATTAATGGTTTCCAAGTCAGAAGGTTGTGGGTTTGAGCCCCCACTCTGGGAATTGACCTTATAATTCAGGCAGACATTGGCCACTGAGGAAGCTCTGGATTGTCGGGTGGACAAAGTAAAGTAAAGTTTATATATTAGTGTCACAAGTAAGGCTTACATTAACACTGCAATGAAGTTACTGTGAAATTCCCCAAGTCGCCACAGTCCGGCGCCTGTTCAGGACAATGCACCCTAACCAGCACAGCCTTTCAGACTGTAGGAGGAAACCAGAGAACCCGGAGGAAACCCACACAGACACGGGGAGAACGTGCAGACTCCAGACAGACAGTGACCCAAGCTGGGAATGCGAAGCTGGGTCCCTGGCGCTGTGAGGCAGCAGCGCTAACCACTGTGCCACCGTGCCGCCCCAGCAAGGCAGTTGTCTGGGCCAACATTCTTGCCCAGTCAGCCACTTGTTAGATTGCCGTCGCTACCTGGTCAGGTGCTGAATTCATCTTCAGTCGCGTTTCAACTCACTCGTCGCCACACTCTGGCGCAATGCACCCTAACCAGCACAGTCTTTCAGAGTGTGAGAGAAAACCGGAACACCCGGAGGAAACCCATGCAGACACGGGGAGAATGTGCAGACTCCACACAGACAGTAACCCAAACCGGGAATCGAACCCAGGTCCCTGCTGCTGTAAGACAGCAGTGCTAGCCACCGTGCCGCTCCAGCAGTTGTCAAGGCAGTTGTCAGGGCCAACATTCTTCCCCAGTTAGCCTCTTGTTAGATTGCTGTTGCTACCTGGTCAGGCGCTGAATTCATCTTCAGTCACATTTCAGTAATTAACTCCGAATAATTGTTTGTGATTTTCTATAAACTGAGCACGCCCGTCTCAGGTTACTCAGTGTCAGTTTCCATCGCGAGTGAATTGCGATGTTTCGATTCCAATCCCGCACCTTTCTCTGCAGTGTTGGGCGGGTCATGACAAACTGAACTATTTGGTATTGTATTAAAGTTAGTGCCTGAACAGGGACCCTGGGGCTGGATTTATCCATCGGCTTGCGGGCAGCACCGCAAGGTGCGAATATTGTTTAAAAACACACACCAGTACTCAGGGGATTAGGGGTAATATATTAACATGAATTGAGGAATGTTGAATGGATCAAAAACTAAACATAGAACATAGAACAGTACAGCACAGAACAGGCCCTTCGGCCCACAATGTTGTGCCGAGCTTTATCTGAAACCAAGATCAAGCTATCCCACTCCCTATCATCCTGGTGTGCTCCATGTGCCTATCCAATAACCGCTTAAATGTTCCTAAAGTGTCTGACTCCACTATCACTGCAGGCAGTCCATTCCACACCCCAACCACTCTCTGAGTAAAGAACCTACCTCGGACATCCTTCCTATATCTCCCACCATGAACCCTATAGTTATGCCCCCTTGTAATCGCTCCATCCACCCGAGGAAATAGTCTTTGAACATTCACTCTATCTCTCCCCTTCATCATTTTATAAACCTCGATTCAGTCTCCCCTCAATCTCCTCCGCTCCAGAGAAAACAGCCCAAGCTCCCTCAACCTTTCCTCATAAGACCTACCCTCCAAACCAGGCAGCATCCTGGTAAATCTCCTCTGCACTCTTTCCAGCGCTTCCACATCCTTCTTGTCGTGAGGTGACCAGAAACGTAAGCCTTGGAATAAACAAATTATTTTCCGGTTGCCGGGCTCCACCTGGTGGCCAGGACGTGGGACTGAGCCATTGGGAAACTGTGTCATCGAACCCGAGAAACGAGAAGGAGAAGGAGGCCATTCAGCCCTTCGAGCCTGCTCCCCCATTCATTCTGATCATGGCTGAACTCAATAGCCTGATCCCGCCTTCTCCCCATATCCCTCGATCCCTTCAGCCCCAAGAGCTACATCTCATTTCTTCTTGAAATCAGACAATGTTTTGGTCTCAACTACATTAGTTGGGAGTGAATTCCACACATTCAGCACCCTCTGGGTGAAGAGATTTCTCCTCACCTCAGTCCCAAAAGGTTTACCCCTCATCCTCAAACTACAGCCCCTAGTTCTGGACTTCCCCCTACCATCAGGAACATTCTTTCTGTATCATAAAAAAATGTTCCCAGCACAATGTTTCCTTGAGGAGCAGCGCTGTCTACAGGAGTTTAGACATTTCACCCACTGGGTGTCAGACAGGCAACCCAACAGTGGAGGGGAGAGGAATGGAGAGAATTGTTGGTGATATAGACCTGGGTGTCATTCACGTACATTTGTAATTTGATACGTTTTCAGGTGATGTCACTGAAAGGTGGGTGGTCAGGAGTCAATCCTTGAGGGTACAATAGACATAATGGCCAGGATACAGGAAGTGAAGGCATTTCTGGTGTTTGGCGACAGCCGGATGGATAGGAATGGAAGCAGCTGGATGATGGAGGGGAGGGGGCTGGAGGAGGACAGTGTGGTCAACGATGACAGCGATGCAGCCAGGGCGAGGAAGATGAGTTCCACACGGACCACCTATTTATTCATGGGTTGACATTATAGGCACGTTGTACTGTGAGTGAGCGCAGATTTAACTATCTCAACACATTCCAGGAACTAAATAACCTGGTGATCTTTGCCAGTGACAAACCTGTTCCCCAACCAACCAACCAGCCAATGCACTCCTGTCCCATCAGGATGTGGAATGTGAATCTCAATCAAAAAACACAATTGATGTCATGGATCAGGGGAGAGAGACAGAAACTAACATTTCAACGTTCCAAAGCTGTACTAGTAACATTGTACAAAGAGGGAATTAGACCCCCACAGACCCTGAATACTGGATCACTGAGCACACTGGAGTTCCTCCCAGATCCTGGTATTTATTCCATATTATCCGTTTCTATGCTCCAGGTGTTTCACTGTGGGCTGAGAGTGTTTGGGAATCTTCCAATGATAATGATGCACTGATGGCAGTAAAACAATTAATTAAACAACGGAGCATCATTATTGAAACCGGTTTATCAATATCTGAGCTGCCAGATATAGGAGAGAAACAGACGGAACTGTCGAGGCATTCCAACTGAAAATGGTGAGTTATCTGTTTCAATATTTAGCTGTGGAATATTTAAGATTCAACGTGGAGTTTTGGGTTTATCTCCAGGTGTGTGTGGGATATCAGCATTACTCCAGCTACCTGCTGTGACACAGTATCGGGGAACCCCAACACTGTCTGCACTATTCTGCAAAGTGTCTGCAATAGTTTCCAATTCCTTTTCATCTGCTCTCCCAGGTAACTGCTCGCTGGCATTTCTGCTCCAGGTATCAATCTCACCCGGGCAGCGACTTGGATACCAGCCCGAGGTCCTGTGTTGGGTGGCACCCTCAGGGAGGGCTCCACGTGAAATTGTGCCCAGTGGTTCCCCCTGTTTTCTGGGGAATGATGGGGGTCTTTCTGGGTGATGGGGATGTGATGAGCCGAATGGTTTTCCTCATATTTTGTGCTTCACAGAGTTGCAATTGATGGGTACGTTGGTGAGTTATGAGTTTGCAAAGCAGTGAAACAGATTCTTAATGTTTTAATGATCTCCGTGGGTGAGAATTGAGACTCTTTGACGCTGTCAGGGTGATTGGGGACCAGGAAAACGTACGAGAAATTCCTGACAATTTATAAGCCACCATTCCTGAATAAAAAGAAGGATTCTTGGTTTAACACCTGCGTGATTTTCCTGAACACGCTTCAATCTCTTTCCTAATGAATTTTTTCTGATCCCTTTTACCCAGTCCCAATGACATTTAGAGAACGATAGACACCCCACCCCCTCACTATCATCAAATCGAAACTTACTGATCCTCTCCAACTCTAACTCAGTCTTTTCCACCACCTCAAAGTGGGAAACTCTTTCACTCTCTGTTTCTCACATTCCCACAATCGACTAAACTGAAAACCATGAAATAATTTTCTTTACTTGCTTCCAACCTCTCAAACCCCCGTCTCCTGCCCTCTGAGCCCCAATTCATTACCTCACTGACCCATTGTGTATTTCCACAGCTTTCTATCTTTAATCACAGGCGGTTTCCTTATCCTTATTTGTATATTTATTCATGTCACAATGACGTTACTGTGCAATGAAGTTACTGTGAAAATCCCCCAGTTGCCACACTCCGGTGACTTTTCGGGTACACCGAGGGAGAATTTAGCACGGCCAACACACCTAACCAGCACGTCTTTCGGACTGTGGGAGGAAACTGGAGCACCCGGAGGAAACCCACGCAGACACGGGGAGAGCAAATCCATTGAGTATTGAAACCAATGTCAATCTTTGGTTCTGGCCGCACTTGGAGCATTGAGTGTAATTTTGTCCATTTTCCCCAGTGAGTGATATTGAGTGTGTGTAGTGGAAAGTGATCAGGAGAATCAGCAATATTCAGGCTCCACATTATTCGGATCCAGTTTGACTTGTTTGACAGACACAGGCTCAGAGACGGAGCGACTGAGGATTTTAAAATGTCGAAGGGATTGGATAGGTTATTTGAGATGGACACGAATGGGATTGGGAATGAGTCTAAAATCCTGAGGGAAAGGTTAAATCAGTGGTTCCCAAAGGGTGCGGCGCGCCACACTGGTGCGGCGAGAGGGGATGGCAAGTGTGACGGGAAGATTCAAGAACAATCAAAGAAACATTGAAACATGGTTTAAACAAGCATTGTTTTATACTTTCTGGATGTCCCATGATCATATTATAAAGTAGTTGTGTTCTATGTTATGAATCAAGCACTGCTCGGAGTTGTTTTTGAATGTATTTATCATCAATAAAAAATTTGGTGTGGCACGAGCAAATTTTTATTCTGAAAGTGCGGCCCAGTGAAAAAAGTTTGGGAACCACTGGGTTAAATATTGGGAAGGATTTATCACCAGCCTCTGGGCCGTGTGGTATCCACAGATTCACTGTCATTCCCCCCCGCCCCCCAACCCTGTGACCAGGCAGTTTGCCCCCCTTTTAATGTCCCCCTCATGGGTCTGTGTTTTTTCTTCCGCCTTGGGATGTTTTTTCGGTGTCAAATTTTGGACGACGTGGGGATTGTTGAAGGTGTTTTATGAATGTAACTTCTTTCTCAACTTCAGAGTGGGAAAACCTACGTGATCCGCGTTGGCTGCACGAATGATTTCTATGTGGGAAGGTCAGAGAATGCTGCTGAAGTGTTTGCTGAGGTTGTACAGCTTCTTCAGCCTCAGCCTGGCTCCCCCAATGAAATGGTATTTGTATATCAGGAACAGCTGTCTGACAGCGAGCATGAAGAGGCTGTAAAGAAACTGACAGGTTACAATATCGAACGGCAGACACTGCAGTCGTTTCACCAGATCATTGAGACTGACAGTCACCTGTTGATAAAAATCACATTGGTAAGTGTTATCCGGAACTGACATCCCAGTTCCGTGGCGATGGTCAGGTTTCCCCTCCCACAGGGGGTTTCAATCAGCAGCAAACACTGTCACTGGGCTGGACTCTGCAAAGTGTGTTTTACAATGTGAAGTAATTTAATTCTGGGTTTATTTATCCCAGTCATACTTTCCCCTCACCCCACCCCACAATCTCCTCTCGGGGCAATTTCATATCTTCAGCAACACCTCCCACCCAATCAAAGCTGCTGGATCCAGCCCACCCACCTGCCCGTCCCCCAATCCCACCCCCATCGGGTAGAGGGGCTCCGACTGC
>NW_027593658.1:5000-28780 GCF_964213995.1 Mustelus asterias
CTCACAGCTCCAGGGACCTGGGTTCGATTCCCGGCTCGGGTCACTGTCTGTGTGGAGTTTGCACATTCTCCCCGTGTCTGCGTGGGTTTCCTCCGCGGTTTCCTCCCAAAGATGTGCGGGTTAGGTTGATTGGCCAGGTTAAAAATTGCCCCTTAGAGTCCTGAGATGCGTAGGTTAGAGGGATTAGCGGGTAAATATGTGGGGGTAGGGCCTGGGTGGGATTGTGGTCGGTGCAGACTCGATGGGCCGAATGGCCTCCTTCTGCACTGTAGGGTTTCTATGATTCCGTCGCTCCAGTGAGAACAAACCAAGTTTCTCCAACCTCTCCTCATAGCTAATGCCCTCCCTACCAGGCAACATCCTGGTAAATCTTTTCCGTACCCTCTCCAAAGCCTCCACATCCTTCTGGTAGTGCGGCGACCAGAATTGAACACTATATTTCCAAGTGCGGCCTAACTAAGGTTCTATAAAGCTGCAACATGACTTGCCAATTTTTAAACTCAATGCCCCGGCCGATGAAGGCAAGCATGCCGTATGCCTTCTTGACTACCTTCTCCACCTGCGTTGCCACTTTCAGTGACCTGTGTACCTGTACGCCCAGATCCCTCTGCCTATCAATACTCCTAAGGGTTCTGCCATTTACTGTATATTTCCTACCTGTATTAGACCTTCCAAAATGCATTACCTCACATTTGTCTGGATTAAACTCCATCTGCCATCTCTCCACCCAAGTCTCCAACCGATCTATATCCTGCTGTATCCTCTGATGGTCCTCATCGCTGTCCGCAAATCCACCAACCTTTGTGTCGTCCGCAAACTTACTAATCAATCCAGTTACATTTTCCTGCAAATCATTGATATATATTACAAACAGCAAAGATCCCAGCTCTGATCCCTGAGGAACACCACTTGTCACAACCCTCCATTCAGAAACGCACCCTTCCACTGCTACCCTCTGTATTCTTTGACCGAGCCAGTTTTGTATCCACCTTGCCAGCTCACCTCTGATCCCGTGCGACTTCACATTCTGCACCAGTCTGCCACGAGGGACCTTGTCAAAGGCCTGACTGAAGTCCATGTAGACAGCATCCACCGCCCTACCCTCATCAATCATCTTCGTCACTTCCTCCAACAACTCGATCAAGATCGTGAGACACGACCTCCCCTTCACAAAACCATGCTGCCTCTCGCTAATACGTCCATTTATTTCCAAGTGGGAATAAATCCTGTCTCGAAGAATCCTCTCCAATAATTTCCCTACCACTGAAGTAAGGCTCAGCGGCCTGTAATTACCTGGATTATCCTTGCGACCCTTCTTAAACAAAGGAACAACATTGGCTATTCTCCAATCCTCTGGGACCTCTCCTGTAGCCATGATGTGGAGATGCCGGCGTTGGACTGGGGTAAACACAGTAAGAAGTCTAACAACACCAGGTTAAAGTCCAACAGGTTTATTTGGTAGCAAATGCCACTAGCTTTCCGAGCGCTGCCTCACTCGCTGTCCTGTCTGGAGACAATACACATCTCTTTAACCTGTGCTTAATGCTCCCTCCACTCACATCGTCTGTACCTTTAAGACTTGATGAGCTGTATTAGCATTCCAATCATTATTCAGTGAATTGAGTTTGTGTCTCTGTGTGCCCTGTTTGAGAGCACATCTCCCGCTCCACCTGACGAAGGAACAGCCTGTTCCGAAAGCGAGTGGCATTTGCTACCAAATAAACCTGTTGGACTTTAACCTGGTGTTGCGAGACTTCTTACCGTGTGACTTCCCCTGTCAGGAGTCTAACAACACCAGGTTAAAGTCCAACAGGTTTATTTGGTAGCAAAAGCCACACAAGCTTTTGGAGCACTGCTCCTTCGTCAGATGGAATGGAAATCTGTAGCCAGTGAGGATACAAAGATTTCTCTCAAGGCCCCAGCAATCTCCTCTCTTGCCTCTCTCAGTATTCTGGGGTATATCCCATCAGGCCCTGGGGACTTGGCTACCTTAATGTTTCTCAGGAACCCCAATACCACCTCCTGTTTGATCTCAACATGACTCAAACTATCTACACATCCTTTCTCAGACTCATCATCCACCAAGTCCTTCTCTTTGGTGAATCCTGACGCAAAGAACTCACTTAATACCTCGCCCACTTCCTCTGGCTCCACACATAGATTCCCTCCCGTGTCCTTGAGTGGGCCAACCCTCTCCCTGGCTCCGCTCTTGCTCTTTATATATGTATAAAAATCCTTGGGATTTTCCTGAATCCTGTTGGCCAAGGCTTGTTTGTGACACCTTTGAGTCCTTCTTATTCCTTGATGTGAGGGTGAGTGATATGAGGATGAGTGAGGTGAGGGTGTGAGTGAGGTGAGGGTGTGAGTGAGGTGAGGATGTCGAGGGTGAGGGTGAGTGATATGAGGATGAGTGAGGTGAGGGTGAGTGATGTGAGGGTGGGAGTGATGTGAGGGTGAGTGAGGTGAGGGTGTCGAGGGTGATGGTGTCGAGGGTGAGGGTGAGTGAGGTGAGGGTGAGGGTGTCGAGGGTGAGGGATGAGGGTGTCGAGGGTGAGTGAGGTGAGGGTGTAGAGGGTGAGGGTGAGTGAGGTGAGGGTGTGAGTGAGGTGAGGGTGTGAGTGATGTGAGGGTGAGTGAGGTGAGGGTGAGTGATGTGAGGTTGTGAGTGAGGGGAGGGTGTCAAGGGTGAGGGTGAGTGAGGTGAGGGTGAGGTGAGGGTGAGTGAGGTGAGGGTGAGTGATGTGAGGGTGGGAGTGAGGGGAGGGTGTCGAGGGTGAGGGTGAGTGAGGTGAGGGTGAGTGAGGTGAGGGTGAGTGATGTGAGGGTGGGAGTTAGGTGAGGGTGAGTGAGGTGAGGGTGAGTGAGGTGAGGGTGTGAGTGATGTGAGGGTGAGTGAGGTGAGGGTGAGTGAGGTGAGGGTGTCGAGGGTGAGTGAAGTGAGGGTGAGTGAAGTGAGGGTGAGTGAGGTGAGGGTGAGTGAGGTGAGGGTGAGTGATGTGAGGGTGGGAGTGATGTGAGGGTGAGTGAGGTGAGGGTGAATGAAGTGAGGGTGTGAGTGATGTGAGGGTGAGTGATGTGAGGGTGAGTGAGGTGAGGGTGAGCGATGTGAGGGTGTGAGTGAGGGGAGGGTGTCGAGGGTGAGGGTGAGTGAGGTGAGGGTGAGTGAGGTGAGGGTGAGTGATGTGAGGGTGGGAGTGATGTGAGGGTGAGTGAGGTGAGGGTGAGTGAGGTGAGGGTGTGAGTGATGTGAGGGTGAGTGAGGTGAGGGTGAGTGAGGTGAGGGTGTCGAGGGTGAGTGAAGTGAGGGTGAGTGAAGTGAGGGTGAGTGAGGTGAGGGTGAGTGATGTGAGGGTGAGTGAGGTGAGGGTGAGTGATGCGAGGGTGAGTGAGGTGAGGGTGAGTGATGTGAGGCTGGGAGTGATGTGAGGGTGAGGGTGATGTGAGGTGAGGGTGTAGAGGGTGAGGGTGAGTGAGGTGAGGGTGAGTGAGGTATGGGTGTAGAGGGTGAGGGTGTAGAGGGTGAGGGTGTAGAGAGTGAGGGGATGAGGGTGTAGAGGGTGAGGGTGTAGAGCGTGAGGGGATGAGGGTGTAGAGGGTGAGGGTGTAGAGGGTGAGGGTGAGTGAGGTGAGGGTGTCGAGGGTGAGGGTGAGTGATGTGAGGGTGTGAGTGAGGTGAGGGTGTCGAGGGTGAGTGAAGTGAGGGTGAGTGAAGTGAGGGTGAGTGAGGTGAGGGTGAGTGAGGTGAGGGTGAGTGATGTGAGGGTGGGAGTGATGTGAGGGTGAGTGAGGTGAGGGTGAGTGAAGTGAGGGTGTGAATGATGTGAGGGTGAGTGATGTGAGGGTGAGTGAGGTGAGGGTGAGCGATGTGAGGGTGTGAGTGAGGGGAGGGTGTCGAGGGTGAGGGTGAGTGAGGTGAGGGTGAGTGAGGTGAGGGTGAGTGATGTGAGGGTGGAAGTGATGTGAGGGTGAGTGAGGTGAGGGTGAGTGAGGTGAGGGTGTGAGTGATGTGAGGGTAAGTGAGGTGACAGTGTGTGAGGTGAGGGTGTCGAGGGTGAGTGAAGTGAGGGTGAGTGAAGTGAGGGTGAGTGAGGTGAGGGTGAGTGATGTGAGGGTGAGTGAGGTGAGGGTGAGTGATGCGAGGGTGAGTGAGGTGAGGGTGAGTGATGTGAGGCTGGGAGTGATGTGAGGGTGAGGGTGATGTGAGGGTGAGTGAGGTGAGGGTGTAGAGGGTGAGGGTGAGTGAGGTGAGGGTGAGTGAGGTATGGGTGTAGAGGGTGAGGGTGTAGAGGGTGAGGGTGTAGAGAGTGAGGGGATGAGGGTGTAGAGGGTGAGTGTGTAGAGGGTGAGGGGATGAGGGTGTAGAGGGTGAGGGTGTAGAGGGTGAGGGTGAGTGAGGTGAGGGTGTCGAGGGTGAGGGTGAGTGATGTGAGGGTGTGAGTGAGGTGAGGGTGGTGAGGGTGAGTGAGGTGAGGGTGAGGTGAGGGTGAGTGATGTGAGGGTGAGAGTGATGTGAGGGTGAGTGAGGTGAGGGTGTAGAGGGTGAGGGTGTCGAGGGTGAGGGTGAGTGAGGGGAGGGTGAGTGAGGTGAGGGTGAGGGTGTAGAGGGTGAGGGGATGAAGGTGTCGAGGGTGAGGGGATGTGAGTGTCGAGGGTGAGGGGATGAGGGTGTCGAGGGTGAGGGTGTAGAGGGTGAGGGTGTAGAGGGTGAGGGGATGAGGGTGTCGAGGGTGAGGGGATGAGGCTGTCGAGGGTGAGGGGATGAGGGTGTCGAGGGTGAGGGGATGAGGGTGTAGAGGGTGAGGGGATGAGGGTGTAGAGGGTGAAGGTGTCGGGGGTGAGAGTGTCAAGGGTGAGGGGATGAGTGTGTCGAGGGTGAGAGTGTCGAGGGTGAGGGTGTAGAGGGTGAGGGTGTCGAGGGTGAGGGGATGAGGGTGTCGAGGGTGAGGGGATGAGGGTGTCGAGGGTGAGGGGATGAGGGTGTCGAGGGTGAGGGGATGAGGGTGTCGAGGGTGAGGGGATGAGGGTGTCGAGGGTGAGGGGATGAGGGTGTCGAGGGTGAGGGGATGAGGGTGTTGAGGGTGAGGGGATGAGGGTGTCGAGGGTGAGGGGATGAGGGTGTCGAGGGTGAGGGGATGAGGGTGTCGAGGGTGAGGGGATGAGGGTGTCGAGGGTGAGGGGATGAGGGTGTCGAGGGTGAGGGGATGAGGGTGTCGAGGGTGAGGGGATGAGGGTGTCGAGGGTGAGGGGATGAGGGTGTCGAGGGTGAGGAGATGAGGGTGTCGAGGGTGAGGGGATGAGGGTGTCGAGGGTGAGGGGATGAGGGTGTCGAGGGTGAGGGGATGAGGGTGTCGAGGGTGAGGGGATGAGGGTGTCGAGGGTGAGGGGATGAGGGTGTCGAGGGTGAGGGGATGAGGGTGTCGAGGGTGAGGGGATGAGGGTGTTGAGGGGATGAGGGTGTCGAGGGTGAGGGGATGAGGGTGTCGAGGGTGAGGGGATGAGGGTGTCGAGGGTGAGGGGATGAGGGTGTCGAGGGTGAGGGGATGAGGGTGTAGAGGGTGAGGGGATGAGGGTGTCGAGGGTGAGGGGATGAGGGTGTTGAGGGTGAGGGGATGAGGGTGTCGAGGGTGAGGGGATGAGGGTGTCGAGGGTGAGGGGATGAGGGTGTCGAGGGTGAGGGGATGAGGGTGTCGAGGGTGAGGGGATGAGGGTGTCGAGGGTGAGGGGATGAGGGTGTCGAGGCTGAGGGGATGAGGGTGTCGAGGGTGGGGGGATGAGGGTGTCGAGGGTGAGGAGATGAGGGTGTCGAGGGTGAGGGGATGAGGGTGTCGAGGGTGAGGGGATGAGGGTGTCGAGGGTGAGGAGATGAGGGTGTCGAGGGTGAGGGGATGAGGGTGTCAAGGGTGAGGGGATGAGGGTGTCGAGGGTGAGGGGATGAGGGTGTCGAGGGTGAGGGGATGAGGGTGTCGAGGGTGAGGGGATGAGGGTGTCGAGGGTGAGGGGATGAGGGTGTCGAGGGTGAGGGGATGAGGGTGTCGAGGGTGAGGGGATGGGGGTGTCGAGGGTGAGGGGATGAGGGTGTTCAGGGTGAAGGGATGAGGGTGAGGGGATGAGGGTGTTGAGGGTGACGGGATTAGGGTGTCGAGGGTGAGGGTGTTGAGGGTGAGGGGATGAGGGTGTCGAGGGTGAGGGTGTCGAGGGTGAGGGGATGAGGGTGTCGAGGGTGAGGGGATGAGGGTGTCGAGGGTGAGGGGATGAGGGTGTCGAGGGTGAGGGGATGAGGATGTCGAGGGTGAGGGGATGAGGGTGTCGAGGGTGAGGGGATGAGGGTGTCGAGGGTGAGGGGATGAGGGTGTCGAGGGTGAGGGGAGGAGGGTGTCGAGGGTGAGGGGATGAGGGTGAGGGGATGAGGGTGTAGAGGGTGAGGGGATGAGGATGTCGAGGGTGAGGGGATGAGGGTGTCGAGGGTGAGGGGATGTGGGTGTCGAGGGTGTCGAGGGTGAGGGGATGAGGGTGTCGAGGGTGAGGGGATGAGGGTGTCGAGGGTGAGGGGATGAGGGTGTCGAGGGTGAGGGGATGAGGGTGTCGAGGGTGAGGGGATGAGGGTGTCGAGGGTGAGGGGATGAGGGTGTCGAGGGTGAGGGGATGAGGGTGTCGAGGGTGAGGAGATGAGGGTGTCGAGGGTGAGGGGATGAGGGTGTCGAGGGTGAGGGGATGAGGGTGTCGAGGGTGAGGTGATGAGGGTGTCGAGGGTGAGGGGATGAGGCTGTCAAGGGTGAGTGGATGAGGGTGTCGAGGGTGAGGGGATGAGGGTGTCGAGGGTGAGGGGATGAGGGTGTCGAGGGTGAGGGGATTAGGGTGTCGAGGGTGAGGGGACGAGGGTGTCGAGGGTGAGGGGATGAGGGTGTCGAGGGTGAGGGGATGAGGGTGAGGGGATGAGGGTGAGGGTATTAGGGTGTCGAGGGCGAGGGTGTCGAGGGTGAGGGGATGAGGGTGTCGAGGGTGAGGGTGTCGAGGGTGAGGGGATGAGGGTGTCGAGGGTGAGGGGATGAGGGTGTCGAGGGTGAGGGGATGAGGATGTCGAGGGTGAGGGGATGAGGGTGAGGGGATGAGGGTGTCGAGGGTGAGGGGATGAGGGTGTCGAGGGTGAGGGGATGAGGGTGTTGAGGGTGAGGGGATGAGGGTGTCGAGGGTGAGGGGATGAGGGTGTCGAGGGTGAGGGGATGAAGGTGTCGAGGGTGAGGAGATGAGGGTGTTGAGGGTGAGGGGATGAGGGTGTCGAGGGTGAGGGGATGAGGGTGTCGAGGGTGAGGGGATGAGGGTGTCGAGGGTGAGGGGATGAGGGTGTCAAGGGTGAGGGGATGAGGGTGTTGAGGGTGAGGGGATGAGGGTGTCGAGGGTGAGGGGATGAGGGTGTCGAGGGTGAGGGGATTAGGGTGTCGAGGGTGAGGGGATGAGGGTGTCGAGGGTGAGGGGATGAGGGTGTCGAGGGTGAGGGGATGAGGGTGTCGAGGGTGAGGGGATGAGGGTGTCGAGGGTGAGGGGATGAGGGTGTCGAGTGTGAGGGGATGAGGGTGAGGGGATGAGGGTGAGGGGATGAGGGTGTTGAGGGTGAGGGGATTAGGGTGTCGAGGGTGAGGGTGTCGAGGGTGAGGGTGTCGAGGGTGTCGAGGGTGAGGGTGTCGAGGGTGAGGGGATGAGGGTGTCGAGGGTGAGGGGATGAGGGTGTCGAGGGTGAGGGGATGAGGGTGTCGAGGGTGAGGGGATGAGGATGTCGAGGGTGAGGGGATGAGGGTGAGGGGATGAGGGTGTCGAGGGTGAGGGGATGAGGGTGTCGAGGGTGAGGGGATGAGGGTGTTGAGGGTGAGGGGATGAGGGTGTAGAGGGTGAGGGGATGAGGGTGTCGAGGGTGAGGGGATGAGGGTGACGAGGGTGAGGGGATGAGGGTGACGAGGGTGAGGGGATGAGGGTGTCGAGGGTGAGGGGATGAGGGTGTCGAGGGTGAGGGGATGAGGGTGTCGAGGGTGAGGGGATGAGGGTGTCGAGGGTGAGGGGATGAGGGTGTCGAGGGTGAGGGTGAGTGAGGTGAGGGTGTCGAGGGTGAGGGTGTCGAGGGTGAGGGGGTGAGGGGATGAGGGTGTCGAGGGTGAGGGGATGAAGGTGTTGAGAGTGAGGGGATGAGGGTGTCGAGGGTGAGGGGATGAGGGTGAGGGGATGAGGGTGTAGAGGGTGAGGGGATGAGGGTGTCGAGGGTGAGGGGATGAGGGTGTCGAGGGTGAGGGGATGAGGGTGTCGAGGGTGAGGGTGAGTGAGGTGAGGGTGTCGAGGGTGAGGGTGTCGAGGGTGAGGGGATGAGGGTGTCGAGGGTGAGGGGATGAGGGTGTCGAGGGTGAGGGTGAGTGAGGTGAGGGTGTCGAGGGTGAGGGTGTCGAGGGTGAGGGGGTGAGGGTGTCGAGGGTGAGGGGATGAGGGTGTCGAGGGTGAGGGGATGAGGGTGTCGAGGGTGAGGGGATGAGGGTGTCGAGGGTGAGGGGATGAGGGTGTCGAGGGTGAGGGGATGAGGGTGTCGAGGGTGAGGGGATGAGGGTGTCGAGGGTGAGGGGATGAGGGTGTCGAGGGTGAGGGTGAGTGAGGTGAGGGTGTCGAGGGTGAGGGTGTCGAGGGTGAGGGGATGAGGGTGTCGAGGGTGAGGGGATGAGGGTGTCGAGGGTGAGGGGATGAGGGTGTCGAGGGTGAGGGGATGAGGGTGTCGAGGGTGAGGGTGAGTGAGGTGAGGGTGTCGAGGGTGAGGGTGTCGAGGGTGAGGGGATGAGGGTGTCGAGGGTGAGGGGATGAGGGTGTCGAGGGTGAGGGGATGAGGGTGTCGAGGGTGAGGGTGAGTGAGGTGAGGGTGTCGAGGGTGAGGGTGTCGAGGGTGAGGGGATGAGGGTGTCGAGGGTGAGGGGATGAGGGTGTCGAGGGTGAGGGGATGAGGGTGTCGAGGGTGAGGGTGAGTGAGGTGAGGGTGTCGAGGGTGAGGGTGTCGAGGGTGAGGGGATGAGGGTGTCGAGGGTGAGGGGATGAGGGGGGTTTAATACTCACTGCCTGAAAGCCTCTATCGTGTTCTCGATCCGTTCACCAGCCCCTGGGGAGAATTAGGGAGAGAATGAGACCCTCCGTCACCCCCCAAACCCATCGTCACCCCCCAAACCCATCGTCACCCCCCAAACCCATCGTCACCCCCTCAAACCCATCGTCACCCCCCAAACCCATCGTCACCCCCCAAACCCATCGTCACCCCCCAAACCCATCGTCACCCCCCAAACCCATCGTCACCCCCCAAACCCATCGTCACCCCCCAAACCCATCGTCACCCCCCAAACCCACCCTCACCCCCTCAACCCATCGTCACCCCCTCAAACCCACCCTCACCCCCTCAACCCATCGTCACCCCCCAAACCCACCCTCACCCCCTCAACCCATCGTCACCCCCTCAACCCATCGTCACCCCCTCAACCCATCGTCACCCCCCAAACCCATCGTCACCCCCTCAAACCCACCCTCACCCCCTCAAACCCACCCTCATCCCCTCAAACCCACCCTCACCCCCTCAAACCCATCGTCACCCCCCAAACCCATCGTCACCCCCTCAAACCCACCCTCACCCCCTCAAACCCACCCTCACCCCCTCAAACCCACCCTATCCCCCTCAGCCCACCCTGTCCCCTCAAACCCACCCTCACCCCCTCAAACCCACCCTATCCCCCTCAACCCACCCTCACCCCCTCAAACCAACCCTGTCCCCTCAAACCCACCCTCACCCCTCAAACCCCCCCTCACCCCCCAAACCCACCCTCACCCCCTCAAACCCACCCTATCCCCCTCAACCCACCCTCACCCCCTCAAACCCACCCTGACCCCCTCAAACCCACCCTCACCCCCTCAAACCAACCCTGTCCCCTCAAACCCACCCTCATCCCCTCAAACCCACCCTCACCCCTCAAACCCACCCTCACCCCCTCAAACCCACCCTATCCCCCTCAGCCCACCCTGTCCCCTCAAACCCACCCTCACCCCTCAAACCCATCGTCACCCCCTCAAACCCACCCTCACCCCCTCAAACCCACCCTATCCCCCTCAGCCCACCCTGTCCCCTCAAACCCACCCTCACCCCCCTCAAACCCACCCTGACCCCCTCAAACCCACCCTATCCCCCTCAACCAACCCTGTCCCCTCAAACCCACCCTCACCCCTCAAACCCACTGTGACCCCCTCAAACCCACCCTGACCCCCTCAAACCCACCCTCAACCCCACCCTGACCCCCTCAAACCCACCCTGACCCCCTCAAACCCACCCTCACCCCCTCAAACCCATCCTCACACCCTCAAACCCAAAGAAAATTCCAGCACAGGAACAGGCCTTTCGGCCCCTCCTGCACCGACCATGCTGTCCCCGACTGAACTAAAACCCCCGACCCTTCCGGGGACCGTATCCCTCTATTCCCATCCTATTCATGTATTTGTCCAGACGCCCCTTAAAACTCACGACCGTATCCGCTTCCACTCCCTCCCCCGGCAGCGAGTTCCAGGCACCCACCACCCTCTGTGTAAAAAACCTGCCTCGGACATCTCCTTTAAACCTTGCCCCTCGCACCTTAAACCTGTGCCCCCCGAGTAACTGACTCTTCCACCCTGGGGGGAAAAAGCTTCTGACTATCCACTCTGCCCCTCATAATCTTGTAGACTTCTATCAGGTCTCCCCTCAACCTCCAGTGAGAACAAACCAAGTTTCTCCAACCTCTCCTCATAGCTAATGCCCTCCATCCCAGGCAACATCCTGGTAAATCTTTTCTGTACCCTCTCCAAAGCCTCCACATCCTTCTGGTAGTGTGGCGACCAGAATTGAACACTATATTCCCAAGTGTGGCCTAACTAAGGTTCTATAAAGCTGCAACATGACTTGCCAATTTTTAAACTCAATACCCCGGCCGATGAAGGCAAGCATGCCGTATGCCTTCTTGACTACCTTCTCCACCTGCGTTGCCACTTTCAGTGACCTGTGTACCTGTACACCCAGATCCCTCTGCCTATCGATACTCTTAAGGGTTCTGCCAATTACTGTATATTTCCTATCTGTATTAGACCTTCTAAACTGCATTACCGATCACACAGTGACTGCATTGTGACCTCTTGCTGAACAGTGACCCCCTTGACCCTTGACCCCCCCTTGACGTCTCAACCACTCCGTGACCCTCACCGTGACTCCCCCACCCAACAGTGGCTCTACCGTGAGCCCACCATAACCCACCCTTTGGACACAAAGTCGGAGCGATGGGAATCGGGGGGGGATGCACGAGAGGCCGGATTGGAGGGAGCGCAGAGATCTTGGAGGGTCGTAGGAGGTTACAGAGACAGGGAGGGGGTGTAGGGGGCTGGAGGAGGTTACAGAGATAGGGAGGGGGTGTAGGGGGCTGGAGGAGGTTACAGAGACAGGGAGGGGGTGTAGGGGGCTGGAGGAGGTTACAGAGATAGGGAGGGGGTGTAGGGGGCTGGTGGAGGTTACAGAGATAGGGAGGGGGTGTAGGGGGTTACAGAGATAGGGAGGGGGTGTAGGGGTATGGAGGGGGTTACAGAGACAGGGAGGGGGTGTAGGGGGCTGGAGGAGGTTACAGAGATAGGGAGGGGGTGTAGAGGGCTGGAGGGGGTTACAGAGATAGGGAGGGGGTGTAGGGGGTTACAGCGACAGGGAGGGGGTGTAGGGGGCTGGAGGGGGTTAGAGAGATAGGGAGGGGGTGTAGGGGGTTACAGAGATAGGGAGGGGGTGTAGGGAGCTGGTGGAGGTTACAGAGATAGGGAGGGGGTGTAGGGGGCTGGAGGAGGTTACAGAGATAGGGAGGGGGTGTAGGGGGCTGGAGGGGGTTACAGAGATAGGGAGGGGGTGTAGGGGGCTGGAGGGGGTTACAGAGATAGGGAGGGGGTGTAGGGGGTTACAGAGATAGGGAGGGGGTGTAGGGGCTGGAGGAGGTTACAGAGATAGGGAGGGGGTGTAGGGGGCTGGAGGGGGTTACAGAGATAGGGAGGGGGTGTAGAGGGTTACAGAGATAGGGAGGGGGTGTAGGGGCTGGAGGAGGTTACAGAGATAGGGAGGGGGTGTAGGGGGCTGGAGGGGGTTACAGAGATAGGGAGGGGTTTATGGGAATGGAGGAGGTTACAGCGACAGGGAGGGGGTGTAGGGGGCTGGAGGGGGTTAGAGATAGGGAGGGGGTGTAGGGAGCTGGTGGAGGTTACAGAGATAGGGAGGGGGTGTAGGGGGCTGGAGGAGGTTACAGAGATAGGGAGGGGGTGTAGGGGCTGGAGGGGGTTACAGAGATAGGGAGGGGGTGTAGGGGGATGGAGGGGGTTACAGAGATAGGGAGGGGGTGTAGGGGTATGGAGGGGATTACAGAGATAGGGAGGGGTGTAGGAGCTGGAGGAGGTTACAGAGATAGGGAGGGGGTGTAGGGGGCTGGAGGAGGTTACAGAGATAGGGAGGGGGTGTAGGGGGCTGGAGGAGGTTACAGAGATAGGGAGGGGGTGTAGGGGCTGGAGGGGGTTACAGAGATAGGGAGGGGGTGTAGGGGGATGGAGGGGGTTACAGAGATAGGGAGGGGGTGTAGGAGCTGGAGGAGGTTACAGAGATAGGGAGGGGGTGTAGGGGGCTGGAGGAGGTTACAGAGTTAGGGAGGGAAGTGTAGGGGGCTGGAGGAGGTTACAGAGACAGGTAGGGGGTGGAGGGGGCTGGAGGAGGTTACAGAGAATGGGAGGGGATGTAGGGGCTGGAGGAGGTCACAGAGATAGGGAGGGGGTGTAGGGGCTGGAGGAGGTTACAGAGATAGGGAGGGGGTGTAGGGGGCTGGGGGAGGTTACAGAGATAGGGAGGGGGTGTAGGGGGCTGGAGGAGGTTACAGAGATAGGGAGGGGGTGTAGGGGGATGGAGGGGGTTACAGAGATAGGGAGGGGGTGTAGGGGTATGGAGGGGATTACAGAGATAGGGAGGGGTGAAGGAGCTGGAGGAGGTTACAGAGATAGGGAGGGGGTGTAGGGGGCTGGAGGAGGTTACAGAGATAGGGAGGGGGTGTAGGGGGCTGGGGGAGGTTACAGAGATAGGGAGGGGGTGTAGGGGGCTGGAGGGGGTTACAGAGATAGGGAGGGGGGGTAGGGGCGCTGGAGGGGGTTACAGAGATAGGGAGGGGGTGTAGGGGGCTGGGGGAGGTTACAGAGATAGGGAGGGGGTGTAGGGGGTTGGAGGTGGTTACAGAGATAGGGAGGGGGTGTAGGGGGCTGGAGGGGGTTACAGAGATAGGGAGGGGGGGTAGGGGCGCTGGAGGGGGTTACAGAGATAGGGAGGGGGTGTAGGGGGCTGGAGGAGATTACAGAGATAGGGAGGGGGTGTAGAGGGTTACAGAGATAGGGAGGGGGTGTAGGGGGCTGGAGGGGGTTACAGAGATAGGGAGGGGGTGTCGGGGGCTGGAGGGGGTTACAGAGATAGGGAGGGGGTGTAGCGGGGCTGGAGGAGATTACAGAGATAGGGAGGGGGTGTAGGGGGTTGGAGGTGGTTACAGAGATAGGGAGGGGATGTAGGGGGGGCTGGAGGAGGTTACAGAGATAGGGAGGGGGTGTAGGGGCTGGAGGAGGTTACAGAGATAGGGAGGGGGTGTAGGGGCTGGAGGAGGTTACAGAGATAGGGAGGGGGTGTCGGGGGCTGGAGGGGGTTACAGAGATAGGGAGGGGGTGTCGGGGGCTGGAGGGGGTTACAGAGATAGGGAGGGGGTGTTGGGGCTGGAGGGGGTTACAGAGATAGGGAGGGGTGTAGGGGCTGGAGGAGGTTACAGAGATAGGGAGGGGTGTAGGGGCTGGAGGAGGTTACAGAGATAGGGAGGGGGTGTAGGGGGCTGGAGGAGGTTACAGAGATAGGGAGGGGGTGTAGGGGGTTGGAGGTGGTTACAGAGATAGGGAGGGGATGTAGGGGGGGCTGGAGGAGGTTACAGAGATAGGGAGGGGGTGTAGAGGGTTACAGAGATAGGGAGGGGGTGTAGAGGGTTACAGAGATAGGGAGGGGGTGTAGGGGGTTGGAGGTGGTTACAGAGATAGGGAGGGGATGTAGGGGGGGCTGGAGGAGGTTACAGAGATAGGGAGGGGGTGTAGGGGGCTGGAGGAGGTTACAGAGATAGGGAGGGGGTGTAGGGGGTTGGAGGAGGTTACAGAGATAGGGAGGGGGTGTAGGGGGCTGGAGGGGGTTACAGAGATAGGGAGGGGGTGTAGCGGGGCTGGAGGAGGTTACAGCGATAGGGAGGGGGTGTAGGGGGCTGGAGGGTGTTACAGAGATAGGGAGGGGGTGTAGGGGGCTGGAGGAGGTTACAGAGATAGGGAGGGGGTGTAGGGGGTTGGAGGAGGTTACAGAGATAGGGAGGGGGTGTAGGGGGCTGGAGGGGGTTACAGAGATAGGGAGGGGGTGTAGGGGGTTGGAGGAGGTTACAGAGATAGGGAGGGGGTGTAGGGAGCTGGAGGGGGTTACAGAGATAGGGAGGGGGTGTAGCGGGGCTGGAGGAGGTTACAGAGATAGGGAGGGGGTGTAGAGGGTTACAGAGGTAGGGAGGGGGTGTAGGGGGTTGGAGGGGGTTACAGAGATAGGGAGGGGGTGTAGGGGGCTGGAGGGGGTTACAGAGATAGGGAGGGGGTGTAGCGGGGCTGGAGGAGGTTACAGAGATAGGGAGGGGGTGTAGGGGGCTGGAGGGGGTTACAGAGATAGGGAGGGGGTGTAGGGGGCTGGAGGGGGTTACAGAGATAGGGAGGGGGTGTTGGGGCTGGAGGGGGTTACAGAGATAGGGAGGGGGTGTTGGGGCTGGAGGGGGTTACAGAGATAGGGAGGGGTGTAGGGGCTGGAGGAGGTTACAGAGATAGGGAGGGGTGTAGGGGCTGGAGGAGGTTACAGAGATAGGGAGGGGGTGTAGGGGGCTGGAGGAGGTTACAGAGATAGGGAGGGGGTGTAGGGGGTTGGAGGTGGTTACAGAGATAGGGAGGGGATGTAGGGGGGGCTGGAGGAGGTTACAGAGATAGGGAGGGGGTGTAGAGGGTTACAGAGATAGGGAGGGGGTGTAGAGGGTTACAGAGATAGGGAGGGGGTGTAGGGGGTTGGAGGTGGTTACAGAGATAGGGAGGGGATGTAGGGGGGGCTGGAGGAGGTTACAGAGATAGGGAGGGGGTGTAGGGGGCTGGAGGAGGTTACAGAGATAGGGAGGGGGTGTAGGGGGTTGGAGGAGGTTACAGAGATAGGGAGGGGGTGTAGGGGGCTGGAGGGGGTTACAGAGATAGGGAGGGGGTGTAGCGGGGCTGGAGGAGGTTACAGAGATAGGGAGGGGGTGTAGGGGCTGGAGGGGGTTACAGAGATAGGGAGGGGGTGTAGGGGGCTGGAGGAGGTTACAGAGATAGGGAGGGGGTGTAGGGGGTTGGAGGAGGTTACAGAGATAGGGAGGGGGTGTAGGGGGCTGGAGGGGGTTACAGAGATAGGGAGGGGGTGTAGGGGGTTGGAGGAGGTTACAGAGATAGGGAGGGGGTGTAGGGAGCTGGAGGGGGTTACAGAGATAGGGAGGGGGTGTAGCGGGGCTGGAGGAGGTTACAGAGATAGGGAGGGGGTGTAGAGGGTTACAGAGATAGGGAGGGGGTGTAGGGGGTTGGAGGTGGTTACAGAGATAGGGAGGGGGTGTAGGGGGCTGGAGGGGGTTACAGAGACAGGGAGGGGGTGTAGGGGGCTGGAGGGGGTGTAGGGGGCTGGAGGAGGTTACAGAGACAGGGAGGGGGTGTAGGGGGCTGGAGGAGGTTACAGAGATAGGGAGGGGGTGTAGGGGGCTGGAGGAGGTTACAGAGATAGGGAGGGGGTGTAGGGGGCTGGAGGAGGTTACAGAGATAGGGAGGGGGTGTAGGGGGCTGGAGGAGGTTACAGAGATAGGGAGGGGGTGTAGGGGGAGGTTACAGAGATAGGGAGGGGGGCTGTAGGGGGCTGGAGGAGGTTACAGAGATAGGGAGGGGGTGTAGGGGGCTGGAGGAGGTTACAGAGATAGGGAGGGGGTGTAGGGGGTTACAGAGATAGGGAGGGGGTGTAGGGGCTGGAGGAGGTTACAGAGATAGGGAGGGGGTGTAGGGGACTGGAGGAGGTTACAGAGATAGGGAGGGGGTGTAGGGGGTTACAGAGATAGGGAGGGGGTGTAGGGGCTGGAGGAGGTTACAGAGATAGGGAGGGGGTGTAGGGGGCTGGAGGGGGTTACAGAGATAGGGAGGGGGCTGGAGGGGGTTACAGAGATAGGGAGGAGGTGTAGGGGGCTGGAGGGGGTTACAGAGATAGGGAGGGGGTGTAGGGGGGCTGGAGGAGGTTACAGAGATAGGGAGGGGGTGTAGAGGGTTACAGAGATAGGGAAGGGGTGTAGGGGGCTGGAGGGGGTTACAGAGATAGGGAGGGGGTGTAGGGGGCTGGAGAGGGTTACAGAGATAGGGAGGGGGTGTAGGGGCTGGAGAGGGTTACAGAGATAGGGAGGGGGTGTAGCGGGGCTGGAGAGGGTTACAGAGATAGGGAGGGGGTGTAGGGGCTGGAGAGGGTTACAGAGATAGGGAGGGGGTGTAGGGGGCTGGAGGAGGTTACAGAGATAGGGAGGGGGTGTAGGGGGCTGGAGGGGGTTACAGAGATAGGGAGGGGGTGTAGGGGGCTGGAGGGGGTTACAGAGATAGGGAGGGGGTGTAGGGGGCTGGAGGAGGTTACAGAGATAGGGAGGGGGTGTAGGGGGCTGGAGGAGGTTACAGAGATAGGGAGGGGGTGTAGGGGGCTGGAGGGGGTTACAGAGATAAGGAGGGGAGTATCGGGGGGGGGGGGTAGAGAGAGAACTCTCTCTCAGCTCCTCCCCCCCCCCCCCCCCCCCGTCCTCCTTCCCCCCCCCTTCCCTCTCCCTCCACACTCACCCCCTCGGTGAGAGATATGTCTGCATGTGAACCGCAGCGACTTGCGTCGGTGTAGCAACCCGGGGTTCCTGAGGAGATAGGCGGAGGCTAACAGGTAGCCTGCCGCCACGGATAGGAGAGGGAGGCAAACCTGCTCCATGTGCCACAGCCCTGGAGGACGCTCTGCTTCCTGGAGACTCGGAGCGGCGGAGGGGGGGGGCGAGTGAATCTCAGCGTCCTCCAGTCAGGGAGCCGGAGAGGCGTTTTCCCAGAACATTCCCAGGCGCGTTTGATCACCGATAGATTCTGGTCAAACCGGTCGGGTTGGACTTTGAATCTTCCTGAGGGGCCTGGGATCCGGGAGCTGTGGGGGAGTAGGGCGTGCGTGTGTTGTGTGTGTGTGTGAGATATTCATTCAGGTGGAACGTCTCCCTGACTTAAGCATTCCAAGAAACAGACGTCGGGAATGGGGCAGGGAGCATTCTGAAGGGAGAGGGTGAACAACGGGAGGTCGTGGTCCATATCAGAACTAACAGGGCCAGGGAGAGATCCCCCCAGCCGCAGTTTAGGGGGGGTCAGGTAGAAAGTTAAGACGCTGGACCTCTCTCCGGGGTGTTGCAATCTCAGGATTACTCCCTGTGCCAAACACCAGCGAGGCTCGGAATAAGACCACTGCGCCGCTCAACGCACGGTAGCACAGTGGGTTAGCGCTGCTGCTTCACAGCTCCAGGGACCCCCCGGGGTTCGATTCCCGGCTCGGGTCACTGTCTGTGTGGAGTTTGCACAGTAAGAAGTCTCGCAACGCCAGGTTAAAGTCCAACGGGTTTATTTGGTAGCAAATACCATAAGCTTTCGGGAGCGTGCTACTCTGACGAAGGGGCAGCGCTCCGAAAGCTTATGGTATTTGCTACCAAATAAACCTGTTGGACTTTAACCTGGTGTTGTTAAACTTCTTACTGTGCTTACCCCAGTCCAACGCCGGCATCATGCGTGGGGTTTGCACATTCTCCTCGTGTCCGCGTGGGTTTCCTCCGGGTGCTCCGGTTTTCCCTCCCACAGTCCAAAGATGTGCGGGTTAGGTCGATTGGCCATGCTAATATTGCCCCTTAGTGTCCTGGGTAGGTTAGAGTGATTAGCGGGGTAAATATGTAGGGATATGGGGGTAGGGCCTGGGTGGGATTGTGGTCGGTGCAGACTCGATGGGCCGAATGGCCTCTTTCTGTGCTGGAGGGATTCTCAGAAACATGTGGCTAAATGCTTTACGAATTACATAGCTGATTACGTAGGAGTTGGGGACCAAGTGTAGTGTGTCAAAATTCGCAGACGACACTAAAATGTCATTTATTGACCACAGCTCATCCTTCAACGCCATTATTCCCACGAAACCCATCTCCAAACTCCGTGTCCTGGGCCTCGGCTCCTCTCCCTCTGCGACTGGATCCTGAACTTCCGAACCCACGATCAGCAAGGATCGGCAACAACACCTCCTCCACGATCATCCTCCACAACGGTGCCCCACAAGGCTGTGTTCTCAGCCCCCTACTATACTCCTCATATACCCCTAACTGTGTGTGGTGAACCATTGTTGGTTCCCACTAGGTAGTACTGAGCCAGGGTCTGGCCAGTACTATGAGTCTGTATATATGTTACTGTTGGGGTTAGGGTTGGGCTGTTCTACATGTTACTGTCGGGGTTAGGGTTGGGCTGTTCTACATGTTACTGTCGGGGTTAGGGTTGGGCTGTTCTACATGTTACTGTTGGGGTTAGGGTTGGGCTGTTCTACATGTTACTGTTGGGGTTAGGGTTGGGCTGTTCTACATGTTACTCTTGGGGTTAGGGTTGGGCTGTTCTACATGTTACTGTCGGGGTTGGGCTGTTCTACATGTTACTGTCGGGGTTAGGGTTGGGCTGTTCTACATGTTACTGTCGGGGTTAGGGTTGGGCTGTTCTACATGTTACTGTCGGGGTTAGGGTTGGGCTGTTCTACATGTTACTGTCGGGGTTAGGGTTGGGCTGTTCTACATGTTACTGTCGGGGTTAGGGTTGGGCTGTTCTACATGTTACTGTCGGGGTTAGGGTTGGGCTGTTCTACATGTTACTGTCGGGGTTAGGGTTGGGCTGTTCTACATGTTACTGTCGGGGTTAGGGTTGGGCTGTTCTACATGTTACTGTCGGGGTTAGGGTTAGGCTGTTCTACGTGTTACTGTCGGGGTTAGGGTTGGGCTGTTCTACATGTTACTGTCGGGGTTAGGGTTGGGCTGTTCTACATGTTACTGTCGGGGTTAGGGTTGGGCTGTTCTACATGTTACTGTCGGGGTTAGGGTTGGGCTGTTCGACATGTTACTGTCGGGGTTAGGGTTGGGCTGTTCTACATGTTACTGTCAGGGTTAGGGTTGGGCTGTTCTACGTGTTACTGTTGGGGTTAGGGTTGGGCTGTTCTACGTGTTACTGTTGGGGTTAGGGTTGGGCTGTTCTACGTGTTACTGTTGGGGTTAGGGTTGGGCTGTTCTACGTGTTACTGTTGGGGTTAGGGTTGGGCTGTTCTACGTGTTACTGTCGGGGTTAGGGTTGGGCTGTTCTACATGTTACTGTCGGGGTTAGGGTTGCGCTGTTCTACATGTTACTGTCGGGGTTAGGGTTGGGCTGTTCTACATGTTACTGTCGGGGTTAGGGTTGGGCTGTTCTACATGTTACTGTCGGGGTTAGGGTTGGGCTGTTCGACATGTTACTGTCGGGGCTAGGGTTGGGCTGTTCGACATGTTACTGTCGGGGTTAGGGTTGGGCTGTTCTACATGTTACTGTCGGGGTTAGGGTTGGGCTGTTCTACATGTTACTGTCGGGGTTAGGGTTGGGCTGTTCTACATGTTACTGTCGGGGTTAGGGTTGGGCTGTTCTACATGTTACTGTCGGGGTTAGGGTTGGGCTGTTCTACATGTTACTGTCGGGGTTAGGGTTGGGCTGTTCTACATGTTACTGTCGGGGTTAGGGTTGGGCTGTTCTACATGTTACTGTCGGGGTTAGGGTTGGGCTGTTCTACATGTTACTGTCGGGGTTAGGGTTGGGCTGTTCTACATGTTACTGTCGGGGTTAGGGTTGGGCTGTTCTACATGTTACTGTTGGGGTTAGGGTTGGGCTGTTCTACATGTTACTGTCGGGGTTAGGGTTGGGCTGTTCGACATGTTACTGTTGGGGTTAGGGTTGGGCTGTTCTACATGTTACTGTTGGGGTTAGGGTTGGGCTGTTCGACATGTTACTGTTGGGGTTAGGGTTGGGCTGTTCGACATGTTACTGTTGGGGTTAGGGTTGGGCTGTTCTACATGTTACTGTTGGGGTTAGGGTTGGGCTGTTCTACATGTTACTGTTGGGGTTAGGGTTGGGCTGTTCGACATGTTACTGTTGGGGTTAGGGTTGGGCTGTTCTACATGTTACTGTTGGGGTTAGGGTTGGGCTGTTCTACATGTTACTGTTGGGGTTAGGGTTGGGCTGTTCTACATGTTACTGTTGGGGTTAGGGTTGGGCTGTTCTACATGTTACTGTTGGGGTTAGGGTTGGGTTGTTCTACATGTTACTGTTGGGGTTAGGGTTGGGCTGTTCTACATGTTACTGTTGGGGTTAGGGTTGGGCTGTTCTACCTGTATTATAGTTATTATGGTACATCCCAGTTGGGCTCCGCCTCCTGGGAGAGGTATAAAGGTCACTGCTCTGTCTGGGACCCTTTAGTCTGGGATCGTGTATTATATATGGTAGCTCTATTGTTGGAGTCAATAAAAGCCTTTATTTCCCCGAGCACCTCTAGCCTCGTGAGTTATATCACGCATCAGTCTCTCCCTCTGTCTCTGTCTCTCTCTGTCTCTCTCTCTCTGTCTCTGTCTCTCTCTCTCTGTCTCTCTCTCTCTCTCTCTGTCTCTCTCCCTTTCTCTTTCTGTCTCTCTCTGTCTCTGTCTCTCTCTCTCTGTATCTAGTAGAGTACAATATAAAGGGAAAGACTCTTAGTACTGTAGAGGATCAGAAGGACCTTGGGGTCCGGGTCCATAGGAGTCTAAAATCGGCCCCGCAGGTGGAGGAGGTGGTTAAGAAGGCGTATGGTGTGCCGGCCTTTATCAATCGAGGGATTGAGTTTAGGAGTCCGGGGATAATGATGCAGCTATATAAGACCCTCGTCAGACCCCACTTGGAGTACTGTGCTCAGTTCTGGTCGCCTCATTACAGGAAGGATGTGGAAAAGATTGAAAGGGTGCAGAGGAGATTTACAAGGATGTTGCCTGGATTGAGTGGCATGCCTTATGAGGATATAGAACATAGAACAGTACAGCACAGAACAGGCCCTTCGGCCCACGATGTTGTGCCGAGCTTTATCTGAAACCAAGATCAAGCTATCCCACTCCCTATCATCCTGGTGTGCTCCATGTGCCTATCCAATAACCGCTTCAATGTTCCTAAAGTGTCTGACTCCACCATCACTGCAGGCAGTCCATTCCACACCCCAACCACTCTCTGCGTAAAGAACCTACCTCTGATATCCTTCCTGTATCTCCCACCACGAACCCTATAGTTATGCCCCCTTGTAATAGCTCCATCCACCCGAGGGAATAGTCTTTGAACGTTCACTCTATCTATCCCCTTCATCATTTTATAAACCTCTATTAAGTCTCCCCTCAGCCTCCTCCGCTCCAGAGAGAACAGCCCTAGCTCCCTCAACCTTTCCTCATAAGACCTACCCTCCAAACCAGGCAGCATCCTGGTAAATCTCCTCTGCACTCTTTCCAGCGCTTCCACATCCTTCCTATAGTGAGGTGACCAGAACTGCACACAATATTCCAAATGTGGTCTCACCAAGGTCCTGTACAGTTGCAGCATAACCCCACGGCTCTTAAACTCCAACCCCCTGTTAATAAAAGCTAACACACTATAGGCCTTCTTCACAGCTCTATCCACTTGAGTGGCAACCTTCAGAGATCTGTGGATATGGACCCCTATGGATAGGCTGAGGGAGCTCGGTCTTTTCTCCTTGGAGAGACGTAGGATGAGAGGAGACCTAATAGAGGTGTATAAGATGTTGAGAGGCATAGATCGGGTGGACTCTCAGAGGCTTTTTCCCAGGGTGGAAATGGCTGCTACGAGAGGACACAGGTTTAAGGTGCTGGGGGGTAGGTACAGGGGAGATGTTGGGGGGAAGTTTTTCACACAGAGGGTGGTGGGCGAGTGGAATCGGCTGCCGTCAGTGGTGGTGGAGGCAAACTCAATAGGGTCTTTTAAGAGACTCCTGGATGAGTACATGGGACTTAATAGGATGGAGGGTTATAGGTAGGTCTAGAAGGTAGGGATGTGTTCGGCACAACTTGTGGGGCCGAAGGGCCTGTTTGTGCTGTAGTTTTTCTATGTTCTATGAATGGCCTTATGCTATTCCTCCCTGACTGATTTAGAGGGGCTGAATGTCTTTCTGCTATCCCTCTCTGAGTTGGAGGGACTGAATGGCCTTATACTATCCCTATCAGACTGATTTAGAGGGGCTGATTGGCCTCTGTCTGTCCCAATCTGGGCTAGAAGCGGCAGAAAGGCATATACTGTCCTTATTTTACCAGTTTAGAGGGGCTGAGTGGCTTTCTGCTATCCCTATCTGAGCTAGAGGGGCTGAATGGCCTTATACTATCCGTATCTGACTGATGTAGAGTGGCTGAGTGGCTTTCTGCTGTCCCTATCTGAGCTAGAGGGGCTGAATGGCCTTATACTATCCGTATCTGACTGATGTAGAGGGGCTGAGTGGCTTTCTGCTGTCCCTATATGAGCAAGAGGGGCTGAATGGCCTTCTACTATCCTTATCTGACCGATTTAGAGTGGATTAGTGTCTCTCTGCTATCCCTATCTGAGCTAGAAGGGCTGAATGGCCTTATACTATCCGTATCTGACCGATTTAGAGTGGATTAGTGTCTTTCTGCTATCCCTATCTGAGCTAGAGGGGCTGAATGGCCTTATACTATCCGTATCTGACTGATGTAGAGGGGCTGAGTGGCTTTCTGCTGTCCCTATCTGAGCTAGAGGGGCTGAATGGCCTTATACTATCCTTATCTGACCGATTTAGAGTGGATTACTGGCTGTCTGCTGTCCCTATCTGGGCTAGACGCTGCGGAAATGCTGGCTGCTATCCCTATCTGCCTGAGCTCGAGGGGCTGAATGGCCTCCAACTGGGCTCGGCTGCCGGCCGGCCGGGAGCGAGTGCGCCTGCGCGGTTTTCCCCGGCGCGCGCGGGGAGGGGAGGGAGCGATGGATTTGCGGCCGCGCATGCGCCCGGACCCGCGGTGACGTCAGGGCCAACGGTCGGCGGTTGGGCGCGAGGCGCCAGTGGCGGGAAATTTGAAAACTTCAAAGAGGGAAACCGCCAGCAATGGCGGCCTTGACCCCACAATGGAGGCTGAGGGAGGCCTGGGATGGCCATCCCTGAGGGGAAGGTGCCCCACAAGAAGCTCCACCCCCACCTGGGCTTGGCCAAAAAAATCATTGTGACCTTTGACCTAGGCTTAGCCCCTCCATTGGCCTCTTGTCTTCCTTTGGCCAATCACCCCCTTGACTTTGGGGGTTTGGCAGGCAACCTTGCCCACTAGGCTCTATCGTTTGCAAACCCATCTTCCTCTTGACCGCACCCCACTCGACCATCTTAGCGTCATCCCAAAATCTTGACGTCTTCTCTGCTCTTCCTTCCACTTCCTCCCGCTTGCTCTGGGACGTGAAGATCTTGATTCCATCCTCCATCCCCCAACCTTGACCACTCTCCCTCTCTCTTCGCCTCTTGGCTTTGTGGTTTTGCCCCGCCCCCCCAAGCTTTGGGGGTTCGAGGTTTGGGC
>NW_027593659.1:0-25000 GCF_964213995.1 Mustelus asterias
CCCTCAACCTTTCCTCATAAGACCTACCCTCCAAACCAGGCAGCATCCTGGTAAATCTCCTCTGCACTCTTTCCAGCGCTTCCACATCCTTCTTATAGTGAGGTGACCAGAACTGCACACAACATTCCAAATGTGGTCTCACCAAGGTCCTGTACAGTTGCAGCATAACCCCACGGCTCTTAAACTCCAACCCCCTGTTAATAAAAGCTAACATACTATAGGCCTTCTTCACAGCTCTATCCACTTGAGTGGCAACCTTTAGATATCTGGATATGGACCCCAAGATCTCTCTGTTCCTCCACAGTCTTCAGAACCCTACCTTTGACCCTGTAATCCACATTTAAATTAGTCCTACCAAAATGAATCACCTCACATTTATCAGGGTTAAACTCCATTTGCCATTTTTCAGCCCAGCTTTGCATCCTATCTATGTCTGTTTGCAGCCTACAACAGCCCTCCACCTCATCCACTACTCCACCAATCTTGGTGTCATCAGCAAATTTACTGATCCACCCTTCAGCCCCCTCCTCTAAGTCATTAATAAAAATCACAGAGCAGAGGACCAAGCACTGATCCCTGCGGCACTCCGCTAGCAACCTGCCTCCAATCCGAAAATTTTCCATCCACCACCACCCTCTGTCTTCGATCAGACAGCCAGTTACCTATCCAATCGGCCAACTTTCCCTCTATCCCACACCTCCTCACTTTCATCATAAGCCGACCATGGGGGACCTTATCAAACGCCTTACTAAAATCCATGTATATGACATCAACTGCCCTACCTTCATCAACACACTTAGTTACCTCCTCAAAAAATTCAATCAAATTTGTGAGGCACGACTTGCCCTTCACGAGTCCGTGCTGACTATCCCGGATTAATCCGCATCTTTCTAAATGGTCGTAAATCCCATTCCCAATGACCAGTAACTTCACTGCAGTGTTAATGTAAGCCGACTTGCGACACTGATAAATTTGCTCAGTTTTAAAGTTTATTTAAGGAGGCGAGAGGCAGATTTTCGATCAGTAACGGGGTCGAAAGGTTATGGAGAACGGTCAGGAAAAGTCCGAGATGAGATCAGCCACGTTCGGAGAGAATGGCGGAGCCGACTCGAGGGGCTGAATGGCCTCTTGTGTCTTTATCTTTGTGACACCCTGCCAATATTTATCCCTGGAATCAGAGTCGCAGAGATATACAGCGCGGGAACAGGCCCTTCAGCCCAACTTGTACATGCCCACCAGGTTTCTTCATCTAAACTAGTCCCATTTGCCCGCGTTTGGCCCATATCCCTCTAAACCTTTCCCTATCCATGTCCCTGTCCAAATGTTGGCATTGTACCCGCCTCTACCACCTCCTCTGGCAGCTCATTCCATACACGAGCCACCCTCTGCGTGAAAAGGTTGCCCCTCGGGTCTCTTTCCCCTCTCACCTTTAACCTACGCCCTCTAGTTTTGGATTCCTCCCCTCCCCTCGGGGGTGGGGGGGGGAAAAGACCTCAGCTATTCACCTGATCCCTGCCCCCACATGAATTGACTCCCCCGCTGCCGAAACTAGGGTCAATTTATCACGGCCAATCAACCTCACCAGCACGTCTTTCAGACTGTGGGAGGAAACCGGAGCACCCGGAGGAAACCCACGCAGACACGGGGAGAACGCGCAGACTCCACACAGACAGTGACCCGAGCCGGGGATTGAACCCGGCTCCCTGGCTTTTTGTTGCGTTGCTGTTTGTGGGAGTTGATAGAATCATAGAAACCTTCCAGTGCTGAAGGAGGCCATTCGGCCCATCGAATCTGCATCGACAACAATCCCACCCAGGACCTATCTCCATAACCCCACACGTTTGCCCCGCCAATCCCTCTAACCTACGCATCCTGGGACACCTCGGGGGCGATTTAGCACGGCCAATACACCTAACTCGTTGTGCGCAAGTTGGTTACTCTGTCAATGACAAGAATGTCTGGCCTCCAAAGTCAAGAAAAAAAAGTACTTTGCGATGCCCCGTGATTGAGAAAGACGCTTCATAAGGGACAGGGTCGGGGAAGTGAAGGCTGGGAGGTATTTTGCTAGACTATTAATCCAGGAACTCAACTCATGGTCTGGGACCCTGGTTCATAGAATCATAGAAACCCTACAGTACAGAAAGAGGCCATTCGGCCCATCGAGTCTGCACCGACCACAATCCCACCCAGGCCCTACCCCCATATCCCTACATATTTACCCACTAATCCCTCTAACCTATGCATCTTTGGACATTAAGGGGCAATTTTTAGCATGGCCAATCACCCTAACCCGCACATCTTTGGGACTGTGGGAGGAAACCGCAGCACCCGGAGGAAACCCACGCAGACACGAGGAGAATGTGCAAACTCCACGCAGACAGTGACCCGAGCCGGGAATCGAACCCAGGTCCCTGGAGCTGTGAAGCAGCAGTGCTAACCCACTGTGCTACCGTGCCCGCCACGACAGACGGTGGAATTTGAATTCAATTTTTTAAAAAAATAATCTGGGATTAAGAATCTACCGATGACCCATTGTCGGAAAAACCCATCTGGTTCCCTTCAGGGGAGGAAATCTGCCGTCCTTACCCCGGTCTGGCCTACACGTGACTCCAGAGCCACAGCCAATGTGGTTGACTCTCAACTGCCCTCCAAGGGGCAACTAGGGATGGGCAATAAATGATGGACCAGCCAGGGACACACATGTCCCACGGGGGGGGAAAAAAAAATTCCCTTTTCTCTTTAATTCGGTTATAAGACTGAAGGAAATGCATTTTTTTTTGGCAGTTACTCACTGCTGACAAGAACGTGGAAAGATTTGTCCTGGGGGGGATGGCTCACTCGCTCACTCGCTCTCTCTCCAATAACAGAGGTAGCTTTTTAACGGGATTTCAGTTTAATGGCAGAGTTTAGATAAAAGCCTTGAACTGTGTCACACATTGAAAGGTTCTCTCCACACCCCCCCCCCCCCCCCCCTCCCTCCCTCCCACTCCCACTTCGTGTTTTGGCTTTATTTAAGAAGAAAAGAATTCTTGCCCTTTATATATATATATATATATATAACGCTTTTCATATCCCCAGGACATTTGGAAGTGCACTGCAGCCGGTGAATTAATTTTAAATAGCAATCTGTTGTACGTCGCTGATTCCCATCGCTCCGCCATTAGCCGCTGTGCCTTCAGCTGCCTGGGTTGAGAGGAGGGGGGAGGGGGGGGTCTTGAGCTGTAGAATTCCTTCCCTAATCCTCGCTGCTTCCCTGTTCTCCGAAACGGAGTCCCGTTTTAAATTTTAAAAAAAGAACCTCTTCGGCCGGCTATCCGAATGTCAAATTTCGTTTAGCTCCCGAAAGTGTCCCTTTTACTCTGCCGTGGGGGGGGGGGGGGCTATATAAATGCGAGTTGTTAGTGCCAGCTGGACTTGTGGGCGGGGTGGTGGTTCGCATTGGTGCCTTGCAGCGCCAGCGACCCGGGGTCGATTCTTGGGTCGCTGTCTGATGTTGATTTGATTTATTATTGTCACATGTATTGGGATACAGTGAAAAGTATTGTTTCTTGCGTGCTATACAGACTGAGCATACCGTTCATAGAGTACATAGGGGAGAAGGATTTGATTTATTATTGTCACATGTATTGGGATGCAGTGAAAAGTATTGTTTCTTGCGCGCTATACAGACTGAGCATACCGTTCATAGAGTACATAGGGGAGAAGGATTTGATTTATTATTGTCACATGTATTGGGATGCAGTGAAAAGTATTGTTTCTTGCGCGCTATGCAGACAAAGCATACCGTTCATAGAGAAAGAAAGGAGAGAGTGCAGAATGTAGTGTTACAGTCATAGCTAGGGTGTAGAGAAAGATCAACTTAATAAGTCATAGGTCCATTCAAAAGTCTGACAGCAGCAGGGAAGAAGCTGTTCTTGAGTCGGTCGGTACGTGACCTCACACTTTTTTGTATCTTTTTCCCAATGGAAGAAGGTGGAAGAGAGAATGTCCGGGGTGTGTGGGGTCCTTGATTATGCCGGCTGCTTTTCCCCCCCCCGAGGCAGCGGGAAGTGAAGACAGAGTCAATGGATGGGAGGCTGGTTTGTGTGGTGGATTGGGCTACATTCACGACTCTTCCTGCGGTCTTGGGCAGAGCAGGAGCCCATACCGAGCTGTGATACATCCGGAAAGAATGCTTTCTATGGGGCATCTGTAAAAGTTGCTGAGAGTCGTAGCTGACATGCCGAATTTCACCCCGGGTCTGTGTGGGTTTCCTCCGGGTGCTCCGGTTTCCTCCCACAGTCCGAAAGACGTGCTGGTTAGGGTGGATTGGCCGTGCTAAATTCTCCCTCAGTGTTACTCGAACAGGCGCTGGGAGTGTGGCGACTGGGGGATTTTCACAGTAACTTCATTGCAGTGTGAATGTAAGCCTGCTTGTGACACTAATAAAGTTAATTTTTTTTATTTTATTCATCCCTGGGACACGGGTGTTGCTGGCTAAACCAGCATTTATTGCCCATCCCAATTGCCTTTGAGAAGGTGATAGTGAGTCCATGTGGTGTGGGTATACCCACAGTGCTGTTAGCGGATGTGGGTGTCGGGGTTTCCAGGATTTTGACCCAGCCACAATGAAGGAACGACCGATTATATTTCCAAATCGGGATGGTGAGTGTCTCGGAGGGGGAATCTCCAGGTGGGGGTGTTCCCCTGGTATCTGCTGTCCTTCTAGATGGTAGAGGTGGTGGGTTTGGAAGGTGCTGCCTAAGGAGCCTTGGTGAGTCGCTGCGGTGCATCTTGTAGACGGTCCACTCGGCTGCGTGGGTGGTGGAGGGAGTGAGTGTTTGTGGATGGGGGGCCAATCAAGCGGGGCTGCTTTGCCCTGGATGGTGTCGAGCTTCTTGAGTTGTTGTTGGGAGCCGCACCCATCCGGGCAAGTGGGGAGTATTCCATCACACTCCTGACTTGTGTCCTTGTCGATGGTGGACGGGCTTTGCGGGGGGGGAGTCAGGAGGTGAGTTACTCACCGCAGGATTCCCAGCCTCTGACCTGCTCTGGTAGCCGCAGTATTTATATGGCTGGGTCCAGTTCAGTATCTGACCAGTGGTAGCCCCCAGGATGTTGATGGTGGGGGATTCAGCAATGGTAATGCCTTTGAATGTCAAGGGACGGTGATTAGATTCTTGCATGATGGAGATGCTCATTGCCTGGCCCTGGTGTGGTGCGAATGTTCCTTGCCACTTGTCAGTCTAAGCCAAGATCCCTGCCGGGCCTTGCTGCTGTGGTTATGGACTGCTTCAGCCCCAGAGAGTAAGTACAGAGAATTTAAAAATCGCGACACTGCTTTTGACTGGGTGCCAGTGTGGGTCTGTAAACCCAGGGGTGATGGGTGAGCCCGTGGTGTTGGTATCGGGAAACTTAATTTGGGCGCGTGTGCCCGTGCTCTGGCCTAAACCATCCTCCTCCAGTCGTGAATTTGTAAGCTGCCGGGCAGTTCGTTGTTTTGAGGTGGCAGAGATGACGTGGAAACTTGCTTCCATTCCTGATTTACGGGAGTGTAGCTCGGTTCGCTTTGTAAGGTTAAAGTTTTAGACGGGTTTGAGACATGATCTTCTCGTTCATGCGTTCGTTGCGTGATCGACAAGGGCTGCACAGCGGGTTAGCACTGCTGCCTCACAGCGCCAGGGACCCGGGTTCGATTCCCGGCTTGGGGGGTCACTGTCTGTGCGGAGTCTGCACGTTCTCCCTCCGTGTCTGCGTGGGTTTCCTCCGGGTGCTCCGGTTTCCTCCCACAGTCCGAAAGATGTGCTGGTTGGGTGGATTGGCCGTGCTAAATTGCCCCTTAGTGTCAGGGGAACTAGCTAGGGTAAATGCATGGGGTTACGAGAATAAGGGCTGGGTGGGATTGTGGTCGGTGCAGGCTCGATGGGACGAATGGCCTCTCTCTGCACTGCATGATTCTATGATGCTCAGGGGGGCAGACAGGAAAGTGGCGTTGAGGTTACAGGAAGATCTCTCATGGCCGCCTCAAAGGGCAGAGCATGGTTTGAAGGGCTGAATGGCAGCCTTCTGATATTTAGATTTATTATTGTCATGTGTATTGAGATAGTGAAAAGTATTGTTTCTTGCGCGCTATACAGACAAAGCATACCGTTCATAGAGTACATAGGGGAGAAGGATTTGATTTATTATTGTCACGTATTGGGATACAGTGAAAAGTATTGTTTCTTGCGCACTATACAGACAAAGCATACCGTTCATAGAGTACATAGGGGAGAAAGAAAGGAGAGAGTGCCGAATGTAGTGTTACAGTCATAGCTAGGGTGCAGAGAAAGATCAACTTAATGCGAGGTAGGTCCATTCAAAAGTCTGACGGCAGCAGGGAAGAAGCTGTTCTTGAGTCAGTTGGTCCGTGACCTCAGACTTTTGTATCTTTTTCCTGACGGAAGAAGGTGGAAGAGAGAATGTCCGGGGTGCGTGGGGGTCCTTGATTATGCCGGCTGCTTTTCCCCGAGGCAGCGGGAAGTGTAGACAGAGTCAATGGATGGGAGGCTGGTTTGCGTGATGGGACTGAGCTACGTTCACGACCCTTTAGCTTCTTGCGGTCTTGGGCAGAGCAGGAGCCCAGACCAAGCTGTGATATAACCAGACAGGATGCTTTCTATGGTGCATCTGTAAAAGTTGGTGAGAGTCGTAGCTGACATGCCAAATTTCCTTAGTCTTCTGAGAAAGTAGAGGCGTTGGTGGGGCTTTCTTAACTATAGCGTTGGGGGTGTGGAGGTAACAGGACAGGTTGCTGGTGATCTGGACACCTCGAAGTTGGAGTAGGGGTTGCCAGCGTTGGGGAGGGAGAGGTGATATCAGTCCCACTGCGGACATTCGAACACAAAATTAAAGGCTGATGCTCTGAGGGAGTGCCGCCTTACTGACTTTCAGGCGATAAGGCGTTATAATGGTGGCACAGTGTTTAGACGATCTGGAGGAGGGGACCGGGTGTAGGGTAACAAAGTTTGCGGATGACACCAAGATGAGTGGGAAAGCGAATTGCGTGGAGGATGCGGAAAGTCTGCAGAGAGATTTGGATAGGCTGAGCGAGTGGGCGAGGATCTGGCAGTTGGAATATAACGTTGGTAAGTGTGAGGTTATCCACTTTGGAAGGAATAATAGTAAAATGGACTATTATTTAAACGGTGAAAAATTACAACATGCGACTGTGCAGAGGGACCTGGGGGTCCTTGTGCACGAATCGCAAAAACTCAGTTTGCAGGTGCAGCAGGTGATCAAGAAGGCGAATGGGATGTTGGCCTTTATCGCGAGAGGGATGGAGTATAAAAGCAGGGAGGTCTTGCTGCAACTGTACAGGGTACTGGTGAGGCCGCAACTAGAGTACTGTGTACAATTTTGGTCCCCTTATTTAAGAAAGGATATATTGGCCTTGGAGGGGGTACAGAGAAGGTTCACCAGGTTGATACCGGAGATGAGGGGTGTAGCTTATGAGGAGAGATTGAGTAGACTGGGCCTGTACTCATTGGAGTTTAGAAGGTTGAGGGGAGATCTTATAGAGACATATAAGATAATGAAGGGGCTAGACAGGGTAGAAGCAGCGAGGTTATTTCCACTTACAATGGAAACAAGAACTAGGGGGCATAGCCTCAAAATACGGGGGAGTCAGTTTAGAACAGAGTTGAGGAGGAACTTCTTCTCCCAGAGAGTAGTGAATCTTTGGAATTCTCTGCCCAATGAAGAGGCTACCTCGTTAAATGTGTTTCAGTCACGGATAGATAGATTTTTAACCATTAAGGGAATTAAGGGTTATGGGGAGCGGGCGGGTAAGTGGAACTGAACCCACTATCAGATCAGCCATGATCTTATTGAATGGCGGAGCAGGCTCGAGGGGCTAGATGGCCTACTCCTGCTCCTATTTCTTATGTTCTTATTGCGCCAGGGATCCGGGTTCGATTCCCGGCTTGGGTCACTGTCTCTGCGGAGTCTGCACGTTCTCCCCGTGTCCGCGTGAGTTTCCTCCGGGTGCCCCGGTTTCCTCCCACAGTCCGAAAGATGTGCTGGTTAGGGTGCATTGGCCGTGCTAAATTCTCCCTTGGTGTTACCCGAACAGGCGCCGGAGTGTGTTCATGTGGGCAGCACGGTGGCACAGTGGGTTCGCACTGCTGCCTCACAACGCCAGGGACCCAGGTTCAATTCCCGGCTTGGGTCACTGTCTGTGTGGAGTCTGCACATTCTCCCCGTGTCTGCGTGGGTTTCCTCTGGGTGCTCCGGTTTCCTCCCACAGTCCGAAGATGTGCGGGTTAGGGTGCATTGGCCGTGTTAAATTGCCCTTTAGAGTCGGGGGGGGGACTAGGGGGTAAATATATGGGATCAAGGGGATAGGGGCTGGGTGGGATTGTTGTCGATGGAGACTCGATGGGCCGAATGCCAGCCTGCTGTCTCGGGTGGCTGATCTACGTCTCTGAAGAGGGGCAGGTGGAAGTTACCCCTCGTGTACTGGCCCATCGAGCAGATGCATGGATTATCTGGATACGACCGCATTACTGTGTGTGTGGGGAAGCTTGCTGTGCGCACATTGTCTCCCGCATTCTCTGGATTACGCTTCACGGTGGTGCAGTGGTTAGCACTGCTGCCTCCCAGCGCCAGGGACCCGGGTTTGGTTCCCAGCAGCATGGTGGCACAGCGGTTAGCACTGCTGCCTCCCAGCGCCAGGGACCCGGGTTCGATTCCCAGCAGCATGGTGGCACAGTGGGTTAGCACTGCTGCCTCCCAGAGCCAGGGACCCGGGTTCGATTCCCGGCAGCACGGTGGCACAGCGGTTAGCACTGCTGCCTCCCAACGCCAGGGACCCGGGTTCGATTCCCAGCAGCATGGTGGCACAGTGGGTTAGCACTGCTGCCTCCCAGCGCCGGGGACCCGGGTTCGATTCACAGCAGCATGGTGGCACAGTGGGTTAGCACTGCTGCCTCCCAGCGCCGGGGACCCGGGTTCGATTCACAGCAGCATGGTGGCACAGTGGGTTAGCACTGCTGCCTCCCAGAGCCGGGGACCCGGGTTCGATTCCCGGCCTCGGGTCACTGTCCGTGCGGAGTCTGCACGTTCTCTGGCTAAAAAGCAAATTGCCGTGGATGCTGGAATCTGAAACCCAAAAGAGAAAATGCTGGAAAATCTCAGCGGGTCTGGCAGCATCTGTAAGGAGAGAAAAGAGCTGAGGTTTCCAGTCCAGACGACCCTTTGTCAAAGCTTGTTCTCTGCGTGGGTTTCCTCCGGGTGCTCCGGTTTCCTCCCACAGTCCGAAAGACGTGCTGGTTAGGGTGCATCGGCCGTGTTAAATTCTCCCTCAGTGTTACCCGAACAGGCGCCAGGAGTGTGGGCGACTCGGGGATTCTCACAGTAACTTCATTGCAGTGTTAATGTAAGCCGACTTGTGACACTGAGAAATAAAATAATGAACTTATTTCATTGCTTGTCAAGTGCTTGGTGATGGTGGTGTGAAATGTGATATAAAATGCAGGCAGTTTTTCCATCGTTAACCAGGCTGCGTTTGACCCAATGTCAGTCTCCGTGGTCAAGAAGCGAGATCATAGAATCCCTACAGTGCAGAAAGAGGCCATTCTGCCCATCGAGCCTGCACCGACCACAATCCTACCCAGACCCTATCCCCACAACCCCACATTTAACCTGCTAATCCCCCTGACACTCAAGAAATTTAGCATGGCCAATCCACCTAACCCGCACATCTTTGGACACTAAGGGACAATTTAGCACGGCTAATCCACCCAACCTGCACATCTTTAGACATTAAGGGGGCAATTTAGCATGGCCAATCCACCTAACCTGCACATCTTTAGACACTAAGGGGCAATTTAGCATGGCCAATCCACTCAACCTGCACATCTTTGGACACTAAGGGGCAATTTAGCACGGCTAATCCACCTAACCTGCACATCTTTAGACACTAAGGGGCAATTTAGCATGGCCAATCCACTCAACCTGCACATCTTTGGACACTAAGGGGCAATTTAGTATGGCTAATCCACCTAACCTGCACATCTTTAGACACGAAGGGGCAATTTAGCATGGCCAATCCACCTAACCCGCACATCTTTGGACACTAAGAGACAATTTAGCACGGCTAATCCACCTAACCTGCACATCTTTAGACACTAAGGGGCAATTTAGCATGGCCAATCCACCTAACCCACACATCTTTGGACACTAAGGGGCAATTTAGCACGGCCAATCCACCTAACCTGCACATCTTTGGACACTAAGGGGCAATTTAGCATGGCCAATCCACCGAACATGCACATGTTTGGGACACTAAGGGGCAATTTAGCATGGCCAATCCACTCAACCTGCACATCTTTGGACACTAAGGGGCAATTTAGCATGGCCAATCCACTCAACCTGCACATCTTTGGACACTAAGGGACAATTTAGCATGGCCAATCCACTCAACCTGCACATCTTTGGACACTAAGGGTCAATTTAGCATTGCTAATCCACCTAACCCGCACATCTTTGGGACATGAAGGGGCAATTTAGCATGGCCAATCCACCTAACCTGCACATCTTTGGACACTAAGGGGCAATTTAGCATGGCCAATCCACCTAACCTGCACATCTTTGGGACGCGAAGGGGCAATTTAGCATGGATAATCCCCCTAGCCTGCATGTTTAAGACTGTGGGAGGAAACCGGAGCACCCGGAGGAAACCCCCACAGACACGGGGAGAATGTGCGAACTGCACTCCCGATATGTCTGTCAGGCGGACAGGGTGTGAGGTTGCACTCGCAAGCCTGCCTTTTTAAAAAAAAAAATTTTTCGAGAGAAAATGCTAATCCGGAGATTTAGCCCTCACTAATCCTCAGTTCCCGTCATAATCCCCTTCCTGCCGCGGCCTAAAGTCATAATGTGCTTTGGTGATGAATTAATGAGATCTGGGGGTTTCGGGGAGAGCGCCTGGGAACAGAGCAGGCTGATTTGCAGCGCTCCAGCTGCTTGCGTTAATTGCACTCCGAGTGACGGTGGGACTCTGCAATTAGTGTCAGCACCCTGGGGTGAAGGGGCCGTGTCGCCACGCTGTGGGGGGCGGGGGGCGGTGAGGGGGGGGGGGGGAGAGACGCGTGCATGCTTGTGTGTCAAGCTGCATTGGGCCGCGGATTTCTCCATCGTGAACGCTGATATTCGCGGCTGCGTATGTATAATGGCCACCGGGCCCTCCGAGAACGGGAGCGTTGCTTGCGGAGCAACGTTTCTTTAGGGGGGGGGGGTGGGAGGGGGGTTGTGGAGAGGAGGAGGGGTGGGGGGGGCGAAGAGTCGAAGCTTGGAACAAAAGCCACAACGAAGCTTTGTCTCTTTGTGTGTCGCCTTTTGCAGTGCAGCAGAGTCGATGCAATCTCTCGCTTGGCGCGCCCACTCCCGCAGTCGGTTTAGCGTTGGCAGGTGGCTGGGCAGCGTTCGATATTTGCACGCTGTGCTATTTCCGTCAGAGACTGCTGATTTTTTTTTCCTTTCATTCGTCCGCGGGATCCGGGCGTGAACCCACCTTTTGTGGCCCGTTCCCCCAGATTGCCCCTTGGGAAGGTGGTGGGTGAGCTGCCATCTTGAACCCGTTGCGGTCCCCCCGCTGTGCGTGGCGTAGGTATACACCCGCTGCTAGGGAGGGAGTTCCGGGGTTTTCACCCCCATGCCACAGTGAAGGAACATGGCCCGTATCTTTCCAAGTCGGGGTGGCGAGTGGCTCGGAGGGGGGAACCTCCAGGCGGTGGCGTTCCCAGCTATCTGCTGCTCCTTGTTGGTAGACGTCACGGGCGAAAGGAGACGTGTCTGTGGCAATGCTGAGACACGGGGTGGAGTTCCACAGAGTCGAATTCTCCCCTCCCTCCACCCACCCTGCCTTATGTTGTCTTTTTTTATCAACTTGGAAAGCGTTTGACCGTTTGTTAGTGGGCATAAAATCCCTACAGTACAGGAGGAGGCCCATCGAGTCTGCACCGACAACAATCCCACCCAGACCCTATCCCCATAACCCCACCTATTTACCCTGCATTCTCCCTGACCATCTACTACGGCCAATCCCCCAAACCCACACCTCTTTGGACAATAAGGGACACTGTACAAATTTTGCCTTTTGAAAAGCATTTAAGACAGTTACATGGGCAAAGATGCAGTAAGAAGTCTCTCAACACCATGTTACAGTCCCAACAGGTTTATTTGGAATCACGAGCTTTCGGAGCGCTGCTTCTTCCTCAGGTGAATCTCACCTGATGAAGGAGCAGCGCTCCGAAAGCTCGTGATACCAAATAAACCTGTTGGGACTTTAACCTGGTGTTGAGGCTTCTTACTGTGCCCACCCCAGTCCAATGCCGGCATCTCCACATCATGGGTAAGATGCGTATAGCGGGATATGGGCCAAACGTGGACAATTGGGACGAGCTTAGTGGTTTAAGAAAAATGGCGGTACGGACAAGTTGGACTGGTTTCCATGTGGTTTCCATGCTGTAAACCTCTGTGGCTTACATCTTTGGACACTAAGGGGCAATTTAGCATGGCCAATCCACCTAACCTGCACATCTTTGGACACTAAGGGGCAATTTAGCATGGCCAATCCCCCTAACCTGCACATCTTTGGACACTAAGGGGCAATTTAGCATGGCCAATCCCCCTAACCTGCACATCTTTGGACACTAAGGGACAATTTAGCATGGCCAATCCACCTAACCTGCACATCTTTGGACACTAAGGGGCAATTTAGCATGGCCAATCCACCTAACCTACACATCTTTGGACACTAAGGGACAATTTAGCATGGCCAATCCACCTAACCTGCACATCTTTGGACACGAAGGGGCAATTTAGCATGGCCAATCCCCCTAACCTGCACATCTTTGGACACGAAGGGGCAATTTAGCATGGCCAATCCACCTAACCTACACATCTTTGGAGTGTGGGAGGAAACCGGAGCACCCGGAGGAAACCCACGCAGACACGGGGGGGGAAGAATGTGCAGCCTCCACACAGACAGTGACCCAAGCCCAGAATCCCCAACCTCTCGGGGCACTCTGTCTCAGCTCCCTCCACGTTGACGTGTACCGAGAAGCTTCTGTTGACCGATATTTTCAGCCATTGAGTCTGGGTTAGGATCTGGAGGCCGGGCGTTAAAACTGAGGCGACTCTGCGTAAAGTAGCTGCCTCAAGCGGTCCATCCTTGTTGTTTAAAAGCAGTATTTACTTTCCCTGTCCATAGCACATCCGACGCTGTGATGCTATTTGGCAGATTACTGCTCGTGTGCGTGCGCGCGTTGTAACGCTTTATCTCTCGGGCATTTCCGCTGTAGCTCTGTTCCCACTTGGCAGAGTTGGGTGCAAGAGGGTGCGGTATGTTTAAAAATTCATTCGAGGGACGTGGGCGTCGCTGGCTGGACCCAGCGTTTATGACCAATCCTGAGAAGGTGGTGGGTGAACCGCCACCATCTTGAACCCACTGCAGCCCCTTTGTGGTGTAGGTACGCCCACAGTGCTGTTAGGGAGGAGGCCCCAGGATTTTGACCCAGTGAAGGAACGATATGTGTTCTCAGAACACAGTTTAGTGCAGAAGCAGGTGTCATAGAATCCCTGCAGTGCAGAAGGAGGCCATTCAGCCCATCGAATCTGCGCTGACCACAATCTCACCCAGGCCCTATCCCCGTAACCCTGCATTTTTACCCTGCTAATCCCCCCCTGACGCTAGGGCCAATTTAGCATAGCCAATCAACCTAACCTGCATATCTTTAGACTTTGATATGTATATCCAAGATGATAGCTGTCCTCCCATCTACAAGGGCACAAGTCAGGAGTGGGATGGAATATTCCCCACTCGCCTGGATGGATGCGGCTCCCAACAACACTCGAGAAGCTCGACACCATCCGGGACAAAGCAGCCCCGCTTGATTGGCCCCCCATCCACAAACACCCACTCCCTCCGCCACCCACGCAGCCGTGTGTACCGTCTACAAGATGCACTGCGGGAACTCACCAAGGCTCCTTCGACAGCAAACTCACGACCTCTACCATCAAGAGGGACACAAGGGCAGTAGACACATGGGAACGCCACCACCTGGAGGTTCCCCCTCCGAGCCACTCACCATCCCGACTGGGGAATATATATTGGCGATTCCTTCACTGTGGCTGGGTCAAAAATCCTGAAACTCCCTCCCTAACAGCACTGGGGGTGTATCTACACCACAGAGGGTTCAAGGCGACGGGTCACCACCACCTCGGGGAGGGGGGGCAATTGGCAGTGAATGCTGGGTCAAGCCAGCAATGCCCACACCCCATGGACGAATGCATTTTTCAAAAAATAGCATTCTCTGAAGTGTAGCCGTTGTGGAAAATTTAGCATGGAGGCTCTGGCCTCGTGGTATTATCGCTCGGCTATTAACCCAGAAACCCAGCTAATGTTCTGGGGGGACCCGGGTTCGAATCCCGCCACGGCAGATGGTGGAATATGAATTCAATAAAAAATATCTGGGATTAAGAATCTACTACTGATGACCCATTGTCGGAAAAACCCATCTGGTTCCCTTTTAGGGAAGGAAATCTGCCGTCCTTACCCCGGTCTGGCCTACATGTGACTCCAGAGCCACAGTCACTCTCGACTGTCCTCGAGTGGGCAATAAGTGCTGGCAAAGCCAGCGACACCCACGTCCCGTGAAACAAATAATATATAAAAATGAGGAGAGCCAATCTGTGCACAGCAAGCTCCCACAGGCAACCAGATCAGCTGCTTGCGTGATGCTGTTTGTGGGGTGGCGCAGTGGTTAGCACCGCTGCTTCACAGCACCAGGGTCCCAGGTTCAATTCCAGCCTCGGGCGACTGTCTGTGCGGAGTCTGCACTCTCTCCCCGTGTCTGCGTGGGCTTCCTCCGGGTGCTCCCGTTTCCTCCCATGGTCCAAAGATGTGTGGGTTAGGTGGATTGGCTGTGCTAAATTGACCCTAGTGTCAGGGGGGTTAGCAGGGTAAATGTGCGGAGTTACGGGGATAGGACCTAGGTGGGATTGTGGTTGGTTCAGACTCAGTGGGCCGAATGGCCTCCTTCTGCACTGTAGGATTCTGTGTCCCCCATGCAAGGCTTCTGGAAAAAGTGAGGGGGCATGGGATCCAAGGGGCTGCTGCCCGGTGGATCCAGAACTGGCTTGCCCAAAGGAGGCAGAGAGTGGGTATAGATGGGTTTTTTTCTAAATGGAGGTCGGTCACCAGTGGGGTGCCCCAGGGATCTGTTCTGGGATCCTTGCTGTTAGTCATTTTCATAAATGACCTGGATGAGGAAGCAGAGGGATGGGTTGGTAAGTTTGCCGACGACACAAAGGTTGGTGGTGCTGTGGATAGGTTGGAAGGATGTCAGAAGTTACAGAGGGACACAGATAGGATGCAAGACTGGGCGGACAAGTGGCAGATGGACTTCAACCCAGATAAATGCGTCGTGGTCCATTTTGGCAGGTCAAATGGGATGAAGGAGTACAATATAAAGGGAAAGACTCTTAGTCCTGTAGAGGATCAGAAGGACCTTGGGGTCCGGGTCCATAGGACTCTAAAATCGGCCCCGCAGGTGGAGGAGGTGGTTAAGAAGGCGTATGGTGTGCTGGCCTTTATCAATCGAGGGATTGAGTTTAGGAGTCCGGGGATAATGATGCAGCTTTATAAGACCCTCGTCAGACCCCACTTGGAGTACTGTGCTCAGTTCTGGTCGCCTCATTACAGGAAGGATGTGGAAAAGATTGAAAGGGTGCAGAGGAGATTTACAAGAATGTTGCCTGGATTGAGTGGCATGCCTTATGAGGATAGGCTGAGGGAGCTCGGTCTTTTCTCCTTGGAGAGACGAAGGATGAGAGGAGACCTAATCGAGGTATATAAGATGTTGAGAGGCATAGATCGGGTGGACTCTATCAGAGGCTTTTTCCCAGGGTGGAAATGGCTGCTACGAGAGGACACGGGTTTAAGGTGCTGGGGTGTAGGTACAGGGGAAATGTTAGGGGGAAGTTTTTCACTCAGAGGGTGGTGGGCGAGTGGAATCGGCTGCCGTCAGTGGTGGTGGAGGCAAACTCAATCGGGTCTTTTAAGAGACTCCTGGATGAGTACATGGAGCGTAATAGGATGGAGGGTTATAGGTAGGTCTAAAAGGTAGGGATATGTTCGGCACAACTTGTGGGGCCGAAGGGCCTGTTTGTGCTGTAGTTTTTCTATGTTTCTATTAAGTATTGACTGCGCTTCCCCAGAGCTGTGTCATGGGAGCTTTCACTTCTGGCCAAGAGGGGGAGACGGGACCCTCTGTTTGTTGTCTCATCCCAGGGTGGTCCCTCTGGACAATGTAGCTCTCCTTCGGTACTGCACAGTTGGCCTTTTTACTCGTGCTCAGATCGCCAGTCCATCCCCAGAGCGTAACGGGATTGAGAGAGACTGGAGTGCTACCAACCCTGCCACTCGGGAGCTTGACCCCAGTTTGATAAGAGAGGGGCAGCATGGTGGTTAGCACTGCTGCCTCACAGCGCCCGGGGCCCGGGTTTCATAGAATCATAGAAAGATAATCATAGAAACCCTACAGTACAGAAGGAGGCCATTCGGCCCATCGAGTCTGCACCGACCACAATTCCACCCAGGCCCTACCCCCATATCCCTACATATTTTACCCACTAATCTATGCATCCCAGGACACTAAGGGTCAATTTTAACACGGCCAATCAACCTAACCTGCACATCTTTGGACTGTGGGAGGAAACCGGAGCACCCGGAGGAAACCCACGCAGACACGAGGAGAACGTGCAAACTCCACACAGACAGTGACCCGAGCCGGGAATCGAACCCAGGTCCCTGGAGCTGTGAAGCAGCAGTGCTAACCACTGTGCTACCGTGCAGCCCAGTACAACTGTGCAGGTTTGGGTCACTGTCTGTGCGGAGTCTGCACGTTCTCCCCCGTGTCTGCGTGGGTTTCCTCCGGGTGCTCCGGTTTCCTCCCACATTCTGAAAGACGTGCTGGTTAGGGTGCATTCTCTCTCAGTGTTACCCGAACAGGCGCCCGAGTGTGGCGACTAGGGGGATTTTCACAGTAACTTCATTGCAGAGTTAATGTAAGCCTAATGTGTGACTGATAAATAAGATTGGCCATGCTAAATTGTCCCTTAGTATCCAAAGATGTGCAGGTTAGGTGGATTGGCCATGCTAAATTGTCCCTTAGTGTCCAAAGATGTGCAGGTTAGGTGGATTGGCCATGCTAAATTGTCCCTTAGTATCCAAAGATGTGCAGGTTTGGTGGATTGGCCGTGCTAAATTGCCCCTTAGTGTCAGGGGGACTAGCGAGAGTAAATACATGGGGTTATGGGGATAGGGCTTGGGTGGGATTGAGGTCGGTGCAGACTCGATGGGCCGAATGGCCTCCTTCTGCACTTTCGGGATTCAATGAGAAGCAAAAAATAAACTAAACGAGCTCGACGCAGTGGGAGTGGAGGGAGCATCAGTGAGTCAGGGGTTCCCGCTACCTGTCACAGAGGACGGGCGCTCAAAGCCGAGAGGCGTCACGGGAGAGGCAGCCCACCCACGTTTCAGTGCCAATCCCACCACAGGTAATTGGCACCCACGGAGCTATCAGCGAAGACAGCAAACGAGAGGGGGGGGGGGAGGGGGGGGACTATCCAGACAATAGGGGTGGTCGGGAGGAGGGGGTGGGGGTGGAATTATAATTATAACGTGCGGTACACCAGCTCACACATCCTCAAACCCCGCGGGCCCAGCCCAGAGCAGCTGAGCCGAAAATGTGGCGGATTTTCTTTTCCCCAAGAGGCTTTACAACCGCAGCAGTTACTGTTCAGTTTCCATAGCAACAGATTCTCCATTGCCATTTGGTGTTGGACTGAGACGGTTCAGAGCAATTCTTTTAGTGGGGGAAAAAAAACCCGATGGTTTTTAAAAGCAAAGCATTCGTTCTATGTGGACCAGCACTGGATCAGTGGAGCGTAGGGGCGGGCACAGTGTGGTTAGCACCGCTGCCTCACAGCGCCAGGGAACCCGGGTTCGATTCCCGGCTTGGGGTCACTGTCTGTGCGGAGTCTGCATGTTCTCCCCCCTGTGTCTGCGTGGGTTTCCTCCGGGTGCTCCGGTTTCCTCCCACAGTCCGAAAGCCGTGCTGGTTAGGGTGCATTGGCCGTGCTAAATTGCCCCTTAGCATCCAAAGATGTGCGGGTTAGGTGGATTGGCCATGCTAAATTGCCCCTTAGTGTCCAAAGATGTGTAGGTTAGGTGGATTGGCCATGCTAAATTGTCCCTTAGTGTCCAAAGATGTGCGGGTTAGGTGGATTGGCCATGCTAAATTGCCCCTTAGTGTCCAAAGATGTGTAGGTTAGGTGGATTGGCCGTGCTAAATTGCCCCTTAGCATCCAAAGATGTGCAGGTTCGGTGGATTGGCCGTGCTAAATTGCCCCTTAGCGTCCAAAGATGTGCAGGTTAGGTGGATTGGCCATGCTAAATTGCCCCTTAGTGTCCAAAGATGTGTAGGTTAGGTGGATTGGCCATGCTAAATTGCCCCTTCGTGTCCAGAGATGTGCGAGTTAGGTGGATTGGCCATGCTAAATTGCCCCTTAGTGTCCAAAGATGTGCAGGTTAGGTGGATTGGCCATGCTAAATTGCCCCTTAGTGTCCAAAGATGTGCTGGTTAGGTGGATTGGCCATGCTAAATTGCCCCTTACCGTCCAAAGATGTGCAGGTTAGGTGGATTGGCCATGCTAAATTGCCCCTTCGTGTCCAGAGATGTGCGAGTTAGGTGGATTGGCCATGCTAAATTGCCCCTTTGTGTCCAAAGACGTGCTGGTTTGGGTGCATTGGGCCGTGCTAAATTCTTCCTCAGTGTGCCCGAACAGGCGCCGGAGTGTGGCGACTGGGGGATTTTCACAGTAACTTCATTGCAGTGTTAATGGCAGCCGACTTGTGACCCTGTGGACCGGGGTTATCCCATGTACGGACACTGCCCCACCAAGCCCCTCGATCCGGTCTGCAGGCTCTCTGTCCGAGGCAGTTGGTGCAATCTGTGTTGAGAGTTTACGACACACCCTCTCTTTGCGTGGCGTTATGAGATTTCAAAACGGCGGCCTCACGACTCACTTCTGTCCATGGCAGACAGGTCCCCCTTCCCCCCCCCCAACACTGATAAGCCACCATCTACATAGTGCAAAGGCAGGAATCCGATCCAGTCACAGCCGAAACTGGGAAATATCGACTGTCGCTGAGTTTCTTCACGAGCCTTTCCTCACCTTCACTGCAGCTCACTCATCTTCCAAGCTCCCAATCCCCCGTAGGGGAGGCTCTGGCCGAGTGGTATTATCGCTCGACTATTAATCCAGAAACTCCCAGCTAATGTTCTGGGGGACCCGGGTTCGAATCCCCGCCACGGCAGATGGTGGAATTTGAATTCAATAAAAAAATATCTGGAATTAAGAATCTACTGATGACCCATTGTCGGAAAAACCCATCTGGTTCCCTTTAGGGAAGGAAATCTGCCGTCCTTACCCCGGTCTGGCCTACATGTGACTCCAGAGCCACAGCCAATGGGGTTGACTCTCAAACTGCCCTCCAAGGGGCAACTAGGGATGGGCAATAAATGCTGGTCCAGCCAGTGACGCCCATGTCCCATGAACGAATGAACACTTGGTTCACAGATTATTCTCTCATTCCCCTCAGCCTCTGCACCTCTCTCAGGTTCCCCACCCCCGACCCTCCATCCCCAGATTATTTTATTATTCCACAAAGCCTGAATCGCTCTGGTCGCCAAAGTATTTACATGGCTGGGTCTTGTTCAGTTTCTGGTCAATGGTAGCCCCCGGGATGTTTTTTAATTTGATTTATTATTGTCACATGTATTGGGATACAGTGAAAAGTATTGTTTCTTGCACGCTATACAGACAGAGCATACCGTTCATAGAGAAGGAAAGGGTGCAGAATGTAGTGTTACAGTCATAGCTAGTGTATAGAGAAAGATCAACTTAATGCGAGGTAGGTCCATTCAAAAGTCTGACGGTAGCAGGGAAGAAGCTGTTCTTGAGTCGGTTGGTAGGTGACCTCAGACTTTTGTATCTTTTTCCCGATGGAAGAACATAGAACAGTACAGCACAGAACAGGCCCTTCGGCCCACGATGTTGTGCCGAGCTTTGTCCGAAACCAAGATCAAGCTGTCCCACTCCCTATCATCCTAGTGTGCTCCATGTGCCTATCCAATAACCGCTTAAATGTTCCTAAAGTGTCCGACTCCACTATCACAGCAGGCAGTCCATTCCACACCCCAACCACTCTCTGAGTAAAGAACCTACCTCGGACATCCCCCCTATATCTCCCACCATGAACTTTATAGGGGGGATGTCCGAGGTAGCTCCATCCACACCATGAACGTCCACTTTATCTAATCCACCTCATTATCTCACAAACCTCCATTAAGTCACCTCTCATCCTCCTCCGCTCTAAAGAGAAAAGCCCTAGCTCCCTCAACCTCTCCTCATAAGACCTACCCTCCAAACCAGGCAGCATCCTGGTAAATCTCCCCTGCACTCCCTCCAATGCTTCCACATCCTTCTTATAGTGAGGTGACCAGAACTGCACACAATATTCCAAATGTGGTCTCACCAAGGACCTGTACAGTTGCAGCATAACCCCACGGCTCTTAAACTCCAACCCCCTGTTAATAAACGCTAACACACTATAGGCCTTCTTCACAGCTCTATCCACTTGAGTGGCAACCTTCAGAGATCTGTGGATATGAACCCCAAGATCTCTCTGTTCCTCCACACTCCTCAGAACCCTACCGATGACCCTGTAATCCGCATTCAAATTTGTCCTACCAAAATGAATCACCTCACATTTATCAGGGTTAAACTCCATTTGCCATTTTTCAGCCCAGCTTTGCATCCTATCAATGACTCTTTGCAGCCTACAACAGCCCTCCACCTCATCCACTACTCCACCAATCTTGGTGTCATCAGCAAATTTACTGACCCACCCTTCAGCCCCCTCCTCCCAAGTCATTGATAAAAATCACAAATAGCAGAGGACCCAGCACTGATCCCTGTGGTACACCGCTGGTAACTGGTCGCCAGTCTGAAAATTTTCCATCCACCACCACCCACTGTCTTCTATGAGATAGCCAGTTACTTATCCAATCGGCCAATTTCCTTCTATCCCACACCTCCTTACTTCCTTCATGAGCCCGCCATGGGGGACCTTATCAAACGCCTTACTAAAATCCATGTATATGACATCAACTGCTTGACCTTCATCTACACACTTAGTTACCTCCTCAAAGAATTCAATCAAATTTGTGAGGCAAGACTTACCCTTCACGAATCCGTGTTGACTATCCCGGATTAAGCTGCATCTTTCCAAATGGTTATAAATCCTATCCCTCAGGACCTTTTCCATTAACTTACCAACCACCGAAGTAAGACTAACCGGCCTATAATTACCAGGGTCATTCCTATTTCCTCTCTTGAACAGAGGAACAACATTCGCCACTCTCCAGTCCTCTGGCACTATCCCCGTGGAAGAGAGAATGTCCGGGGTGTGTGGGGTCCTTGATTATGCTGGCTGCTTTTCCCGAGGCAGCGAGAAGTGTCGACAGAGTCAATGGATGGTAGGCTGGGTTTGCGTGATGGATTGGGCTACATTCACGACCTTTTGTAGTTTCTTGCGGTCTTGGGCAGAGCAGGAGCCCATACCAAGCTGTGATACAACCAGAAAGGATGCTTTCTATGGTGCATCTGTAAAAGTTGATGTAGTTTTAAAGTTTATTTATTTGTGTCACAAGTAGTCTTACATTAACACTGCAATGAAGTTCATGTGAAAATCCCCTAGTTGCCACACTCCGGCGCCTGTTCGGGTAACACTGAGGGAGAATTTAGCATCTAACCAGCACATCTTTCGGACTGTGGGAGGAAACCGGAGCACCCGGAGAAAACCCACGCAGACACGGGGTGGAGAACGTGCAGACTCTGCACAGACAGTGACCCAAGCCGGGAATCGAACCCGGGTCCCTGGTGCTGTGAGTTAGCAGTGCTAACCGCTGTGCTACCCTATTGAAGCGCGGGACAGTGGGAGCGAGTGCAGGGGTCAGCTGATGCCGAGCGGGAGGGTGGAAATGGGACTCGCTCCGATGTTTGCAGCGGAGGCCCGCTGGTCAGGAAAGTCGCGGCTGAAGTGAGGGTTTGGTCAGTGGATCAGCCGGACTCTCTTCCTCAGAGCTGTCACAGTGACAGTGGACAGCTGTACTGTTATTCACCTGGCTTTTATTTCCCCCTTATACACGCGGACCGCTTTGTCCGTGTCCCTGATTTGCGCAGCTTGTGAGTTTCAAAATGGCCTCTGCCTGTGTGTGTGGGCCCGTGTGCCAGTGTGTGTGGGCGCGTGTGCCAGTGTGTGTGGGCGCGTGTGCCAGTGTGTGTGGGCGCGTGTGCCAGTGTGTGTGGGCGCGTGTGCCAGTGTGTGTGGGCGCGTGTGCCAGTGTGTGTGGGCGCGTGTGCCAGTGTGTGTGGGCGCGTGTGCCAGTGTGTGTGGGCGCGTGTGCCAGTGTGTGTGGGCGCGTGTGCCAGTGTGTGTGGGCGCGTGTGCCAGTGTGTGTGGGCGCGTGTGCCAGTGTGTGTGGGCGCGTGTGCCAGTGTGTGTGGGCGCGTGTGCCAGTGTGTGTGGGCGCGTGTGCCAGTGTGTGTGGGCGGGTGTGCCAGTGTGTGGGGGCGGGTGTGCCAGTGTGTGGGGGCGGGTGTGCCAGTGTGTGGGGGCGGGTGTGCCAGTGTGTGGGGGCGGGTGTGCCAGTGTGTGGGGGCGGGTGTGCCAGTGTGTGGGGGCGGGTGTGCCAGTGTGTGGGGGCGGTGTGCCAGTGTGTGGGGGCGGTGTGCCAGTGTGTGGGGGCGGGTGTGCCAGTGTGTGGGGGCGGGTGTGCCAGTGTGTGGGGGCGGGTGTGCCAGTGTGTGGGGGCGGGTGTGCCAGTGTGTGGGGGCGGGTGTGCCAGTGTGTGGGGGCGGGTGTGCCAGTGTGTGGGGGCGGGTGTGCCAGTGTGTGGGGGCGGGTGTGCCAGTGTGTGGGGGCGCGTGTGCCGGTGTGTGTGTGGGCGCGTGTGCCAGTGTGTGTGTGGGGGGGCACAGGCGCAGCGACAGTGTACATTAACATAACGCCTTGAAACTTGCAAGCTGTCCTGAGTTGCATCAACTGGAGTTGGACTCGAGACACCTGATGAGGTGTTTGGGATGAGGAGTGTCTGAAAGGAGGGGGAGAATTCCAGAGCGTGTGGGGGGCTGGGGGAGGGGGGTGCTGGTCATTGCGGTAAGCAGTCGTAGAGCAATTCCGAGACGGGCGGGAACTGGAGCAGAACCGAGACCTTGGGGTGCGCAACTCTCGGCCTCCGCACCGTCCTTCAGGCTGGACCATGTCGGCCTGGTTTCCCTGTTTGATCTCGGCTGTGTATCTCCCCCTGCCCCACCCTGCCCCCCGCACAGAGACAAGTGACCCACACCGGCACTCAGTTTAAATGTGACGTTGCGGTTGGGGCTGCAGCCAGTATGGCTGGCATGTTAGATCAGCCTTTCAGAGGGGGAGGGGGAGGGAGAGGGGGCTGCTCAGGGTGTGGAGGGAGGGGGGGGGGGGGGTTGTTTAATTGCTTTCCCGTTCCGGATCGGTGGCTGTGTGTCTCCTGTCGGTTCTCCCCCGCCCTGCAGCCTCTCGACCCAAGGAACTGCACGGCGTCCGAGAGTTCAGTCGTCCCTCCGTGACCCCCCCCCCCCCTCCTCCCCTCCCCCCCTCCCTCCCCCCCTCCCTCCCCCTCATCCGTGGCATTGCTGTTGTACGCCCCCTCATTGGCATGAGCTGGGTATCCTTGGCAACAGGACACAGCAGTGTGACCAACTGCGTGGATGCCCTTGATGAGGATGGTTGCTGGGGGCAGCGTGCACTGGTAACCCACCCCCGCCAACCCCCCAACGTTATATCTCTTGACTTGATTTATTATTGTCACATGTATTGGGATACAGTGAAAAGTATTGTTTCTTGCGCGCTATACAGACAGAGCATACCATTCATAGAGTACATAGGGGAGAAGGATTTGATTTATTATTGTCACATGTATTGGGATACAGTGAAAAGTATTGTTTCTTGCGTGCTATACAGACAGAGCATACCATTCATAGAGTACATAGGGGAGAAGGATTTGATTTATTATTGTCACATGTATTGGGATACAGTGAAAAGTATTGTTTCTTGCGTGCTATACAGACAGAGCATACCGTTCATAGAGTACATAGGGGAGAAGGATTTGATTTATTATTGTCACATGTATTGGGATACAGTGAAAAGTATTGTTTCTTGCACAGCATACCGTTCATAGAGAAAGAAAGGAGAGAGTGCAGAATGTAGTGTTACAGTCATAGCTAGGGTGTAGAGAAAGATCAACTTAGTGCGAGGTAGGTCCATTCAAAAGTCTGACTGCAGCAGCAGGGAAGAAGCTGTTCTTGAGTCGGTCGGTGCGTGACCTCAGACTTTTGTACCTTTTCCCCGACGGAAGAAGGTGGGAGAGAGAATGCCCCGGGGGTGCGTGGGGAGCTCGCGATCGGTTATTGCACTTAAGATTATTGGGGGGGGGGGAAAAAAAAGAGTGCGAACTGGTGTGAGGGTGTGACTCTGGTTTCAGTAAGTGTCTGAATGGTGTGTCTGCGTTTCCGCAGCGAAGGGACTCGGAGGAGAGTCGTGCGATTTCACACTCTGAGAGATGTGGCAGGCAACACACACTCTCTGCTCAGAGCGCTTACCCCCTCAATCGATAGATATAAAATGCTCTCTCTCTGTTTTCTGCCTTTCTGCCTGGCCTGTGGTGCTGGGTGAGTGGGAACTTGTTCCCCATTGGATATTGGGAATGTCCAAGCTGTCGGGAGGCACAGCGGGTTAGCGCTGCTGCCTCACAGCGCCAGGGACCCGGGTTCGATTCCCGGTGGCACAGTGGCTTAGCACTGCTGCCTCACA